>NW_026867128.1:0-152992 GCF_026571515.1 Ruditapes philippinarum | reverse complement strand
TTTCAGCCATCAGTATTCATATAGGTTTCAAATCTGTAATCACTTCAGCCATCAGTTTTCCTTTTAAAATTGAATTATTCTGCTCTACTACATTCTTTCAATGAGCAAACACATTTGGCGGGGAATGGCCATGTTAACATGGCTCTTGTTGATCTTTATTCTTGTCTTTTAACTGTTTACATCTGCCACACAACACACCAAATGCTGCTTTATGTAATAAAATTCAAATTCTTATAAAATCAAATTTCTATATGTCAGAGAAATATATGTTGTACACCAGGAAACTTACTTAATTGTCTTCTATCAAAGTTAGTCACCACTTCATTGCCATTTACGTGCAGACATACCTAAGAATATTAAATGACGACATATAAGAATGATAATCTTTAAAAAAAAATCTGAAGTTTTTATAACGTATGACTGTTCTTTTGTTAGAATAACAGATAATGAGTTGTTAAACTAACATTATTTATGACACATATCCTATATTTTGAGAGCATATAGCATATAAAAGATTTCATTTTCAAGCATTACATCCAGACCTATCTGTTTACAAAGAAACAAACACTCCTCGTAAATCCAATATGTTTTGTTCTTTCAATAACATTAAAACATTGTTTTACCTTTTTCAGAGATCAATTCATCAAGGTTATTGCATATATTTCATGATGTTGTCCCGAGGACTGTGCAACAAGTGCAAATAATTCTTTCTTATCCATTAATTAGTTTTGTAATCGCTACACCAATCAGTCAATGCATGGCTTTTCCTGATCGCTAAATTGGCATCAATGTCAATCAGAAGAACACTATAGTTCCATGTATCAAGTATTTACAGGGTTAAATATGATGGTTCAGTACTGAATTATTTAAAGTAAAATATACTATAATACAAATGTAAATATATGCGAGTATATAAATTCTTTGAGATGTAAGCTATATTTGGTTTTCTGTCTTGTAATGTTTTGATGCTGCGAGTTAAGTATGAACCTGTTATGTCTCACCCTTTTAAGGATGCAACGCGTACATAGATTTTTGACATTAAAATACAATTGATTGTGATTATATATAGCTGTTATGTATGTCAGCAATACACCTTGGCGATTCCGTAAAAATATAGAAAAAATTTAATGACAGTACTTAACAAGAAGGAACAAGAAATTAATGCTTTAAAATTGTATTGTTTCACATTTATTATTGCTAGTAAAGAGAGCAGTAAACTTTTATGTGTTATTTTGTCTTTAAATTCTGTCATTGTATTTTATGTAGTCTAATTCTTCGTTTTATATGTTATTTGAGTTTTGTAGTGATATATGTGGATATATTACCTGCCAAGATTTCTTATCACCCGAGCCGTAAGAAATAATCTGTTGGAGACACTTTTTTGTAATTAATATCAAGTTTTCACGAGGTCATATTTGTTTTAAATACTGATGAGAATATTTATTATTACTCTATTTAAGAAAATATTTTTATTTGACAGTTAAAAAGTGCTTGTATATCGGAATCGACACTGCGCAACATCGAACCATACGCGCATCGTCACAGCGGCGGATCAATATCCCATCAAAAACGGGGGGAAATATGGAAGGATAATAAACATTCATATTGTTTGAATAAGTAACATGTACATCTAAAACAAAGGTTATAGTATGTTCTTTCGAAGAAATACAAATATCAGTTATCTGAACAATTCCGAAATTCTATGTTTTACGTTGACGCAAAAGGATAGGACAGATCAATTCATTTATTGTCAAAATCATGATATTATGTCAAGTTACTCGAATCTGAATGGTCACAGTTCCCCTTTAGATGTAGACAACGTGATAACGCATGCTTTAATTTTAGCGTGGTTCCACGATATTTAATCTCGGTAAACTACAGACAGTTGCACTGTCCATTATTTGTGTACGGAGAAAAGAAAACATGTATATATAGAAAATGTATATAAAAATGTTTTGCAACAAAACAAGAAATTTAAAATTGGTCCTAGAGTGTAAATCTGTAAATTTGAATGTTTTATGTACATGTACTTGTGTTTTTATTGACGACTCGCAAAATAAATCGTGTCATTCCGAGGTAAATCATGCAACTTATTCAAAATCTTATAAGATTCGACTGCTTCTCAGCCGAATAATTAAATGATGGTTGATACTCACTGATGTATCGATTGCTTTTTTCCCTGTTAATGTATTCTTACTTGAAAAATGGAGAATTCATTTATATAAAAAATTGATGTAAAAGTACACGTAATATAAATCATTCCTATAAAGTTATTGTGAATACTCTAACATCTCATTGTACATTTATAAGTACGAATTTCCATGTTATTTTCAACAATCCGCTTATTTTATATCGTTTACTATACCAACATATCAATGTAGTTTATTCTAAAAAGAGATTAGGTGTGAAAACTAATATTCTTTACCAATATGAAATAAATTAATTGGTTCATTTTTTACAGCGATACAAGTGACCAATTCGAACCTCGTCAATTAATGAAATCAGTCTAATTACGTAATTTAACAGACACATTAAGATTAGCATTATACCTTTATTGACACTCCACTATCCTTCTGTTGGAAGGATCTAGCGACATTGAAATGAGGATTGCATCAATTTCACCTGTTTTCAAAATGCTTAGGTGTAATTCCTTAAATTTCCGTCATAATCGGTTGCCCTCGGGCTCTCGGAAATTTGAATTATTGCAGTTTAACAAATGTTTTCCAAATTCAACTTAAGATGGCAGTCATCTTTAGCACCAGCGATTCTAAAACAAACACCGAAAAACTTCATCACTTGGCTGATCTGTGCTGTTTTTACAGCATATCATTCCTGAAAGTTTTTATCACTGACGTTAGAGTAAAAATGTCCGAGTAGAAATTATCTTAACAGAAACTAAGAATATATGAAGAACGGAAATAATGAAAATAGCCATTAAACCTGCCTGACAATGATACGGCAATGCATCAAAAGCTAAAAGAATGTATGTTTGATTATGCGTCAAAAAATAAAAACGGTATTAGAACTAAAAAATACCCGCCGTATGTGGAATGAATCATACGTCCTCTTCATGAAAATTGATTAAAAACTAATTTACTACAGATTGCTGTCATACTGAATGGCATTTTGCAACGCCACTGATTGTCATTTTTAACTTTGTGAATAAGGAAATACCACAGAACAAAAGTACAAACTGTCTGTTGTTTGTTCAGAGTTTAATACATCACTTGTTGCATATCAAATATACATGTGTTTTTTTTCGGACACGACAAACCATATAAAGCATCCACACGAATGAATGAGCTATTTTTTATTACATAAGCATGAATGCTTAAACAAGTGCTTTAAAATAACAAACGTTCGGGTAAATTTAAAACTGTTGATGTTGTTTAAACTTAACATGCCTTTTATTGCTATTTTAAAGTCATCGTAAGTGTTATATTGCTTCCTGGTAAAGAAAAGAATTTGTTGAATTTTTATATCTGAGATATATAAGCTATCAGACATTTGCTATAAACATCGAAAAAAACAGAATCGCCGTATGCAATAATTGCAGCTCACTAGAAACAGATAGCCAAAGAATACGAGTTTATACATGTCTTCAAGAAATTTCTCCGTAAATAACTTTGACGGCTCTAATACTTTAATGTCGTGTTGCTATGTTACCTTAGAATTAATTCTGTATATCAGCTGGATATTTTGAAATTAACACGCATCAATTTCAAATGCTCAGGTAATGCTTCTTTTAAATTTGTTTCAGAGAAAGATAATAAGTGTCTGTTAAAGTTATTAAGTATGAGCACCAGGGTAATAATAGAGAATCATTTCTGTTATTCTACAAATAAAACATTCGCCTTTGAGATTTTTTACTTCCTGATTTATTTGCAAATAAACAGCTGATCAATAATATATTTTAAAATGATTGAAATAAAAATTGTTTTTATTTTGACACTCTATTGCAAAGTAATATTCAAGTACCATTCTAACCGGCAATTAACCAAATATTTATTATAAGTAATATATTTTAACTTCTTCCATGCTAAAACAACAAATATTGTTTATACTTTAGCCAATTTACAGCCTCTTAAGTTTAAAAAATGTAGGTCAACTGATTTCTTGACTATTTATCCTATAGTCACTTTAAGCGCTAAATTCTGGGCGCAGCATATTCGGTAGAGGAAATTGATGGCGCCATATATAACTGAAAAGAACAATACTGTCCAAGTACACTAAGCACTGGAATAAGACATTAACATTTGGAGGTTTTCTTCAACTTTTAATTTGTGTAAACAGTATAAAATAATCCAAGTAACAACAAGCGTATTTTTGATGCATAGTACTTCCATAAACGTTCCATAACGCGATGAAAGCCACAAAAATACACAAACAAACAACTGTTAAAGTAATTAGAAATGACACTTCATGTACATATGTTCAAAAGATATACTTAAAATATAAGCAGTATCATTATGGATGATTTAAAAGAACTATTTTCTTGACCACAAGGACATTATACAAGTTGTTTTATTTTGGATACAAATATTTTCGGAAATTCGGAAAATCTTTTGATGAATTAGCTGTAACCTGAAATGCTTTCTACTCACTTTCTTTTTTATCAATCATTAAAAAACGCAAATTTTACGGCTATATATTTTAAAATATGTGAGCTAATAACTTACGTTATGCGAAATAATTAAATGAAAAAAATAGCATATTTTCGGCTTATGACACATTTGTTAATTTCATGTGATATAAATGATAATAAAACTCATTTTGCTATGTGAAATCATTTCCTGACTATACGAAAGCGTTCTGGTGCCAAGTTAACATGTTCTATAACAATGATAACTCCTACGTAAGAGATAAAAAAAAGCCTAATAAGGAGTTTATAATTTCTACGTAGGAGATAAAAAAAGCCTCATAAGGATTTTAAGGATATATTCAGAGCTGAAAGCACAGAGTGAAACGGACATGTATGCTAGAGTTTAACTTAGGATAGCATATTATGTAGGAAAATAAATTGTATACCCTTATTCTGTAGCCAGAGATGACTTTTAGCGACATAACCAGAACTAAATAATCTGAACTATTTTTAACCTTACAACTACTTCTGAAAATTGAACTCACTAAAAGTGTCATTGTCTACATATATTAAACAACGATGATTATGTATAATGTACGTTTCGTTATATTGATTATAAACAAATATGAATTAAACTTTTTTCAAAGTAGGATCTACAATGTAATTCATTCTTAAACTTAAGCGTGCATAATGCACCACAAATCGCAATTTCGGAGCTTGAACAAGACATTTCAACCCATTCCGTATGTAATCACTCGAAACGGCCAAAAATGGATAAATTGCTCGTTTATGTTCAGCTAGTTCGTATAGGAAATGTAGCCGTTAAGCATTTTAAAATGTTGATATATTCATATTAAAGAAACTTAAATGCTTATTGTGAAGTAGGTAGAGAAAGTTTTTTGAACAGCTGTAAAGCATTTTTCGGGATACATCGCCAATGCTTACAGACACTTCGCCGCAAGACACTTCACACTCCAGAAACCTTAGAAACTGTATTGAAAGTTGAAGTGTCCTCAGTATTTAAGATTTGAAAGTTCGCGGAGAGGGGGGGGGGGGTTAAGTGTCTTGTTCCATCGCCGATATACTGGTCCGGAATGTTGAGATTTGCAAAGCATTATGTATGCATTTCTTATAAAAATCTGGAAACGTATAAAGTCCCACGTAGGAGTAACAAACTCTTAATTAGGCTTTATTATCTCCTTTTTAATATACATTGTATAAATTATAAAATTATGAGGTTAATACATATGAATATATAAAGTCCTACGTATGACTTTATAAGTAAACAACTAGTTTGGCTTCTTTTAATCTCCTACGTAAGTGTTGTAAAGTTCTACGTAGGACTTATAAACTCCTACATAAGACTTATAAACTCCTACGTAGGACTTATAAAGTCATACGTAAGAGATTCAATTTCCTAAAAAGGCTTTTTTATGTCCTACGTAAGAGTTATTTTTTATAGAACATTATGAATTGGCCACAGGACGCTTCCGGATGACTCCGTATTTTATTGTTAAATACGTCACGTAATTTATAACGTGTAATGATCTATGTTATTTTAGCACATTGTTGAGATCATACGAAAATGTAAGTTACTATCCAGTGAAATCATTATGCACAAGACACATACTTTTTTATCGGTAATTAAAATGTATTATGTTGATGCCGAGGGGTAATACCGTCAACTTCATAGTATTAGCTTCTCCACCCTGCGGGTTTGATTCCTGCCAATGACTTTGAATGACAGCTATTAAGGTTGTTGACGAAACTTCAGTGGTTGTATACAAATACATGGAGACGTACCGTAAGTCTTCATCAATATACTTCATTTTCCTATTCGAAATTAAAGTCAGAAAAAGAACGTGCACACATTTTATCTTCAAAATAATCAAATTTGCTCTTTTATCACCATCATTTTTAGCTGAGTAATAAGTTCGTTAATATATTCGTTAACATACACTCCATTTGTTTTTGTTCAACTTCTTCAAGTCGTTTTGAGTTTCTGTTTTTGTTTTATTTAAACTTCTCTATCGGCCGTTCTGTGCTTCCAGATAACAGTTTTGGAATCTTGTCTTTTATTTACAAGTGTTTTCTTCAGTTTTGCTCGAGAATTTTTAATGAAGTAAACGCTATACAATCATGTGTTTTTGGCGTGTTTACTTGATGGTATTGACTTGATGGTGTCTGTATTAACAGTGCAGCTTCAGATTTAGATTCTTAAGTAGTTCCAGAATGTATTATGCTATTAATGCGAAAGCAATAGAAACAACTTTATTTTCCTAACAGACTTCCTCACGGTAGCATAATCTACGGTTTTAATTCTGTTTTGGGTAGAGTAGGTATTCAAATGCAAGAAAATTCTTCCGAGTTAAATACACAGATAAGCAATTGACACTATTTTTATATTTTTCTGCTATGCAAACATCAAAGGCGAGAATAAGCGTACCTCACAAGCTGCAGTATTTATGTCACACTAGGTAACAGACAAATAATAAAACTTGGCACTGCAATGTTTCTCTATATGAAGACGATGTGTGAACGTCGACTGTCAGAAGAACGCGGACTATTATGTGTTTAGACATAACAAGTGTAACAAAATATTCTAGAATTTCGTCAAAGGCGCCAAACTCCATCCATCCAGTTTCAGGATGACCATCAAAAAAATGTTTCATAATCGCCTGTGGATACAATAACTTATGGTATGACAACGAATGCAAGAAAATGCAACAGACATTTTATGAATCTTAAAATAAATATCGTGAAGATAAATCGGACACAAATAGAATACAGATTATAAGAACTAGACATGATTATAAAGCATTTACACGTTAAAAGAAATTTATTCACGACGCCAAGCATACGCGCAAAATTGAATCATTGCGGAATAAAAACGCAAAAGAATATTGGAAGCTTTTAAAGAGTTTGTTCACACAAAGTTATGTAAATAATGTCTTTTCGGAAGATTTTTCGAATTATTTTAAAGCTATAAATAATACGGAATCGGTATTCTTTCAACCGAATGAAGCTGTTTTATATTTTATTAATTAACGTTAAATAAACGATGAATTTCAAATAATGTTTCAAGAGTTAGATGATGATATTTCTGTAAATGAAATCATCAAAGCTTGTAAGGAATTGCAAAATGATAGATCTGGAGGACCAGATCTTTACATTGTATCATAGTTTGGGGACCTTTCTGTTGAAAATGTGTCAGAGTTAAATCGTATACATATATATGTGACGGCAGAGAAAGGGAAAGCGACAGAAAAATCATATATTCAGATGCTCGTTCAATGGTTCCTTTTTTCTGGGGTTTCATATTGTGAAACAGGGAACGTGTTTTTATGTGACTATGATACAAAAGAGAAAGAATATCAAAACACTCGGCAATCTGATTAATACTTGGGGGCCACGCCATTTCGTACAAGTCAGATAGCCTCGTGTTTCGATGCCCTTTCTATTACTTAATGATTTTTTTAATACGGTTTCGATCATACATACAAGCGTTATTCAAAAAGTTACTGAACACTGGTCATTTTCCTTCTGTATGGTCGGAAGGTTTTATTATTCCGCTATTTTAAGAAGGGGACCCTAATTTACCAGAGAATTACAGGGGATTAATATGAGTCTAGGGTGAAAACTCAAAACAACACTTTGAGTGAAAGCTTTAAATGTTCTTTGGGTGTCCGTCAGGGTGATTGCTTATCTCCTTTTTTTAATTTATTTAAACGTTATTGAAGGTACACTTTTAACTGAAGGTTTTAAAGGCATAGATACCGTTTTTTGTATACATTGCTTGCAATGTATACAGAGTTATAGCTGCATTTCAGAAAATGATACGGTAGACTGTTTTGCTGAACAACATCTACCTTAGGATGAAACCTCGATAAAAGTAGATCCTCATTTTGCAGGATTGTCACATTAAGATCACTTTTTATTAAAATATTGTTTGCATAGTGGTCAATAAGTTTTGAAAGTTAAAAACTATGCACTTTCAGTTTAAAGAGACACTTCTAAACATAAAAGCAAAAAATATGAAAATTACTATTTCATTCATAAAAGCATTGTGTAAACCTACGCTTCAAACTTCGTATCCACGCATGCGCGTGCAAGAATGAATGAATTACAACAGACTCTGTATAAAAATATGTCCAACATCCAAAATAAATATTAAATCAAACAAGTAAATCTTATTTACTTTTAAATATACACTTGCATATTTTTTTCTATTTCAAAGTGTTTTAGAAAACAAGCATAAAGATATATATGTCTTATTTAGTGGTATGTAACATTGTAAGCGTCTGTATGAATGGAATAAAAGTTTACATTCTGAAAACGTATTGTCATATAAATGCATATAATAGAACCCTATCAACATGGTGGCATCGGAGGAGAATGCAATTATTTGTTGCACACCTGCAGTGTGAAGTATTTCTGCCACTTTAGTGAAATATATCGCCCAAAAGCCATTTTCGGGAAGGGGAAGATTCGTACTCTATATTATTAGATTTGAAGATACGTACTCAATATTATTCGAACTAAGGATGCTGAGAAAGATGAAAAGATACAAGTAAATATCCTATTACACTGTGCTGGACCTAAAGTTATCAATTTACATGGGTAAATGCAGAACATAAACTGAAAGTGAAAAAATTATTTGACAAAATAGAAAGCTATTGCAATCCTAGAAAAAATGAAGTGCTAGAATCACACAGATTTTGGGTAACAAATCCAGATGAATATACATCATTTGACAGTTTTCTTACAGAGTTTTGAAAGCATGTTGTGTCTTGTAATTTTGATACACAGAAAGAAAGAATGCTTAGTTTAGCAGCATCGAAAAACAACAAGAACTGTTGTTAAGAGAAGAAAATCTGAACTTTGAAAAGGCAATCAAAACATGCCGAGCTTACGAACAATCAAATAAGCATGTGAAAGAAGTTTGCAATACAAATGATCAACCAATCCACAAAGTTGAGAAGACATGTTCATCTAATTCTCATTCCGGCACCTGCGTCAGTATAAACCACCAGTGGTAAAGAAACAACAACATCCACATCAGAATCGATCACAATGTAAATATTGTGGATACAATCATGATTTTAAAAAAGAGAAGTGTCCGGCATGGGGTAAATTATGTGAAGGATGTGGCGGCAGACATCATTTTATAGAAAAGATGTAAGAAAATACACAAAATTGAACTTTAATCATCAAGTGAAGATGAATTTTGGTTACAATGTGTCAAATTAGGCCAAAAATAAAAAAAAGCAAAAATGATTGTGAAGTTGATTTTCAAATTGATACAGGTGCAAAGATCAATACAATCAACAGAAAATATGTAAAGAAAAGTCAAAGAAAGACAATTTTCTTTAAACTTTAAATGTGAAATAGGTCAACAGTAAGTTCACTTGGTGAAGTATACTGACTACCCGGTAACAAAAGGTGGTATCACGGCTTTGATTGTAACTTACTGTTAATCAGTAGGCCTATATCTACATGTTAATACAATTGAATACATTTAATTTATATGCAGAAAAATGCTTATCTGTAATTGCATATACATGCAGACAGTCACTTCCAATTCTACATGTATAATATTAACATATTAACATATATTAACATTAACATATTAATATTGAAATGTCCCAGCTGTAAGGGACTCGAACACCTAGCTGACTCTCGGAATACCGTCAATCTCCCAACTGAGCGATCTGGCCGGTTACACATAATTATCTCCCCTAAATAGTAAACAGTTTTATTTATCATTTATGCATGTACATATCTTTGGACAGATACGAAAATAATATGGTGGCAGATTTGTGCCTTGGTATTTATTTGTTTCGCAAGGCAAAAACAAACAAAAAAACAAATAACCCACTTTGTCATACTTTCCTGTTTTCGCCTGACACACAGCTAACATTTTAGTATTTTGCCAGGTGGGTTGGCTCTTTCCGAAACCTGGTGGTTCAGACCCGTGTGCCTACATAAATAAAATAACACGGGAGATGTCCTTTACAAACTATAAACACATATTAGAATTAATAAAATATGAATTCAGTATTTGATATTTTTGAGACCTGATATTCTTTCTAGACCTTCTCTTCCCTTTATTTAAGGACCTGTATAATGGTGTTGTAGTTAAGATTTCTGTTTGCTGCCCTGTGTGTGTAAAATTCCATCATGGGCCCTGTCACCACTAGAAATGTACACCAATTTAACCTCGGTACTGAAACATTTTTTGAAAATTGTTATTTACAATCAAATCACTCAGTCAGGCTGAGCCACCCTTAACATTTTTTTCCATAACTCTTTAGACTATTGATATATATTAAATTATTAGCCATGTATGAGCTTATGATTGCATGGGCAGTTACATTAAAGCCATTAGTGAAAAAAGGGTTGACCTGGGATAACCCAAGTGAAGAGTGAAATACATGTATGACACTCAACACCTACAGGTACATTCTTAATATTTAGAATGGTGTTTATGATCAGATTTAGCACAAATAGTAATTTAATTTCCCCTGATACCACAAATATGAATTGAGTCCTGAAGATCTTTTTATGATGAAATCTTAACTGAAAAACCAGGTTTAACTGAATAATTATAAAATTTCTTGCCACAATAACTAGAAGGTACATAAAGCCAGTCAAAAAAAAAATTCTATCCATATTCATCATTCCTGGACCTCCATCCATTTGATGAATTTCTCCAACTGGTAAATCTTTCATCTTATTATGTTCTGTTTGTTAATATAAAAGAATTTTTTTTATGTTTATATACAGCTAGAATAGTCTGTAATGACTAAGATAGACAGATAAGAACAAACTATTTAGTAAACATGAGTTACATCCCTTCAAATGGAGATAAAGATGAAACCCATAAGAAATTGCCATGTCTGACAGACAGCAAAATTATAAAATTCTGCAGGCTCAGTTTGATCAGGCCCATTTGGAGGTAGTGGTAATAACTGTGGGTCAAAAATTAAATGATATCATTTTCAAGGGATGTTTCTGATATGACTTACTTTTAATAATGGGTCATTATCAATGAATGTTTCTTTGACTTCCAGGCCCATGATTATTGACATTGCCAGCTAGAAAGCTCAGCTGAGTGAGTCAGTACAGCCCACATACATGTATAACATTCTGATTCAGGTTTGATTCCGGTCAAACTGCACATTTTTTCTCACCCGTGATATTTTCACCCTGTTACTTTTAGGGTCCAATATATGTTTATGATGGTACATAACTGAATCATAAGTCAATTCACTTTGTTACTTTTAAGTGTTCCAATGAAAAAGGAAAAATTTCAATATGCTGGGGATTATGTCAATAGCTGTAGAGCTGCTGTATGGTATTCCAAGGGTTCTGTTTTTTTTGGTAGTGCTGAGGTATGCCCGTATTCTGAGTGTCTCTGGTTTGAGTTTTAGTCAGGCTGCATTTTATTTTCTCACTCTTTGATATTGATAAATATTTTCAGCTCATTATTGGCTGGACTGCATATATTAATGATTTATTTGTATTAAATCAATATTGTTAAATATTTTATTATTGTCAATTTATGTGACTTCATTTTTGATAAGGCATTGTAACAGTACTACTTCTTAATTTGACCTTTTTTATGCTCCCCGAAAAATTTCGGAGGAGCATAAAGTCACCGCCTTGTCCGTCCGTCCGTCCGTCCGTCCGCTTTTCTTGTCCGGGACATAACTTTGAAACAACAAGAGGTATCAACATGAAACTTTGTAGGGAGATAGATCTCATTGAGTTGGTGTGCAGTGCACAAGAACCGTAACTCTGCCTTGCCTATTTTTTTAATTATTCCCCTTTGTTTATTTTTTACACTTTGAACATTGTCCGGGACATTACTCTAAAAGTATAAGAGGTATCAACATGAAACTTTGTAGGTAGATAGATCTCATTTGGTAGGTGTGCAGTGTACAAGAACCGTAACTCTGCCTTGCCTAATTTTTTAATTATCCCCCTTTGTTTATTTTTAATCTTTGAACTTTGTCCGGGACATAACTCTAAATGTATAAGAGGTATCAACATGAAACTTTGTAGGTAGATAGATCTAATTGAGTAAATGTGCAGTGCACAAGAACCGTAACTCTGCCTTGCCTTATTTTTGAATTATCTCCCTTTGTTTATTTTACACTTTGAACTTTGTCTGGGACATAACTCTAAAACTACAAGTGGTATCAACATGAAACTTTGTAGGTAGATAGATCTCATTGAGTAGGTGTGCATTGCACAAGAACCGTAACTCTGCCTTGCCTTATTTTTGAATTATTCCCCTTTGTTTTATTTTTACACTTTGAACTTTGTCCAGGATATAACTCTTAAACTATAAGAGATATCAACATGAAACTTTGTAGGTTAGTAGATAGATCTCATTGAGTAGGTGTGCAGTGCACAATAATCGTAACTCTGCCTTGCCTATTTTTTTAATTATTCCCCTTTGTTTATTTCACACTTTGAACTTTGTCCAGGACATAACTCTAAAACTATAAGAGGTATCAACATGAAACTTTGTAGGTAGATAGATCTCATTAAGTAGGTCTGTAGTGCACAAGAACTGTAACACTGTCTTGCCTACTTTTGGAGTTATTGCCCTTTGTTCATTTTGACATTTTGAACTTTGTCCGGGACATTACTCTAAAATTATAAAAGATATCAACATGAAACTTTGTAGATACATGTAGATAGGTCTCATTGGGTAGAAGTGCAGTGCTTAAGAATCATTACTCTGCCTTGCCTTATTTTGAAGTTTTTGCCCTTTGTTCATTTTTACTTTTTGACTTTTGTGCGGGACATAACTTTAAAACTATAAGAGTTTTCAACATGAAACTTTGTAGGTAGCTAGATATCATTGAATAGAACTGCTATGCTTAAAGAACCTCTACAAAGTCTGGTCTAAGTTTGGAGTTATTGCCCTTTGTTCATTTTTACACTTTGAATTTTACCAGAGACATTACTCTGAAACTATAAGAGATATCATCAGGAAACTTTATAGATAGATAGATCTCATTGAATAATAGTGCAGTGCAAAAAAAAAACATAACTCCGCCTTGCCTTATTTTGGAGTTTTTGCCCTTTGTTCATTTTTTATACTTTCCTGTGTCCAGAACCTTCTCGGGGGAGCATACCCCGGTTCAAACCGGTTCTTGTGTATAAGGGGGAGAAGCCCTTAATTAACTCCTTACCAGTAAGTTTTATTGTGCACGATGATGATAGCTTGAAAGGATTTAGCTAGATAAAATACTACATAAATCATTTTTTCTATTGGATTGTAAAATATTTTATTGATTGTCAAAAAAACTATATGGAGTTCTCCTCGTCACATTAAACAAGTCCAGCTGGCCATACATGCAGGACCTTGCAGACCATGAGACAGGGTGGTCTGTACCAAGAACAAATCCGATATCGAGACATGGTGAACAGGACAGACAGTGATGTTTCAGATCCCCCACTCAGAAAGGAAGTACACTCAAGGTCCTGGTCTTCAATTACTTCATTTGCTTACTTGGAGTAAAGGTGCCGGAAACAATAGTATGGTATCACAAAAAGCACAGACTGTGATAAAAGTCAAACCAAAAAAGATACTATAAAATATGAAAAACAAAGATCGACAAGGAAGGGCGGCATTCAATGAACGCAGCCCCCCACCCGAACCCAGCAACAAGCGCCAGCGGCAAGGAGCCCAGGAGGACCAAAAAAAAAAAAAAAAGAAACAAAAAAAAAACAGAAAACAGGACAGGGCACAGGCAGAGTACGGGCAGGCAAACCACTACATCAGAATACATAATTTTAACTTATAAGGAACTAAAACAAAACAAATAAATGCATTTAATATAAGGCCCATAATGTCAAAAGGCACAGGAGAAGGGGACATGAGACACGGGGAAAGGGGGGGGGGAATAAAATAAAATAAAAACTAGGACAAGGGAAGATACTTACCGTAGACCGAGAAAACAACAAGAGACACAAGCAAACGTGTCACCAAAACAGTATAAAAAACAACCATAGACATACATCTGAGGAAACACAGAGGGGCGCCGCCTTGGAACGGTCAGCAGCAATAATAATGACTACTGGGGAGTTTAAACGGTTAATGGTGCACCAAACCTCGCTCTTAGCCCCACCATGTTCTATAAACGAGACAGTGTAAATAAAATGAATACCCGCCAAGTGAAATTTCTAACAGTTGTTAATGGTTACAAAAGGTTAAATAAGTAAAACACCAAAATGATCATTGTAGAAAACATATAAAAGTAAACCCAATGACCATAACAAAAGTACTCGATGTCTTTAAAGGAAGACAGAGCAAACAAGAAAATCACCTACAAGGGCCCGACGAAGCAAGACAGAAGACAAACATTAAGGCAATTCAGTCCCAAAGGGCTTTAAGAACTGTCCATCATATAGTCTCCCACTTGGCCCGTCAGATGTAATCAAAAGAGGAAAGCGTAGTGTCCAACTGTAAATGGGTTGAACACTAAGCATGCGGTATGTCTTAAGATAGTAGGGTCATATAAACTGAATTCATAGATTATAGAAAAGAAATTTATTGATTCTTTAAGTTTATAGTTAACATAAAAAAAAGATATTGAGTACAATGTATCTAATTTTGATATATAACATATTAACAAATATAAACTGCTTTATGTCATATAAATTTCAACTTAGTGCTTAAATACTTTCTGATGCACTCAGTAAATCCACATGCTTTAAACATGATTTAATAATCTTTGGGATTCCCACAACTCCACCCCCACCTACTCCAATGAGATCCACTTTTTGGTTGACCATACCATGTACCATTCCTCATATTGTTGATTAACAGTTTGGAAAGAAGAAAAGTTTATTCTAAAATTTTATAAAGCTTTATTAAAATTCACCAGGCTTTCACACACATCAACAATGTAATTGTCCATTTTATTTTTTGAAATATGTTGGACCTGCCAGTCTGATGCATGTAGATGCTGCGTTGGCATAATAGGGATTCCCCTCTTTGTGTGTGCAATGTGGTGTGTGTGCAGCATGTGTGCATGTGTGTGTGTGTTTAATACAAAATATAGTAAACAATCTTTTGAAAACATCCTTGTCCAAATTTCAACCAAACTTGACAGGGTTGTTTCATGAGTGAAGGGCTTCAAATGTGTTCAAAGACTTAAATAAAGGGCTAGAGCATAGCTATTTTGGCATAATAGGCATTGTCTGGTAGACATTCACAAGATTTTCACATTATAACCCCTGGGTCAAATTAGCCCCTGCGCTAGGGTTCATAGATTTTCCTGATATGTATGTATTTAAACTTAAAATCTTAATCCATCAGAATTGACAATTGTTTCAAATGTTGCCCCTAGTGAAATAGCACCAGGGGTGTCATAGGTTTCCTTAAATGTATAAACATGTATAGAAAAAAAAACTTAAAAAAAATATTTCTCCCCTGGATTGACAAAGGCTAGATGTTTGATATTTGGGCATGAAACCTTTACATGTGTAGTAGACCTCTATCACTATTGTTCAAAATTATAGCCCTGGGGTCAAAATTGGCTCTCCCAAGGATCTTCTTAGGTTTTCCTATATGGTATGTATATAGTAAAAACCTTTTAAAAAAATCTTGTCTGAAGATACAAGGTTTACCAGGCACACAAGGGTGTCTTAGGTTTTCCTTAATGTATATGCATGTATATGAAAAAAAACTTAAACAGTAATTCTCCTCTGAATTGACAAAGACTAGAGGAAAGATATTTGGCATGAAAACATGTGTAGTCGACCTCTTACCAAGATTGTTTTTAATTTTAGCCCTGGGATAAATTTGCCTTGGTGGAGGGTTGGGAGAGGGAGTCATTATTTTTCGCTATGGTTAATTGTATGTAAAAAGTTTAAGAATGTACAAGGCCTAGAGCTTAGGTGCTTTGATTGCCTAAATTTGTCAAGTACAAATGCCTTTTATTTTTAATTCAATAATTGGCACTATGGAGTGCATTTTTTTCGCAGTGAATGTGTTTTGCATGTAAACAAAAATGTTCACGTAACCTTTTAAGAATGATTCAATACCACATTTTTACAGACTAAAACCCGCTGTTGGTCTGTTTTAAAAGGAATAGATAAAAAACACTGAAAGATCTATTTTACTATTTCAGCATTGTATACTGCAGATAATAAACAGGTCTTTGCAAACTGATTTCTGTATTGCTCTTCAAGTTTCGCAAACCAATAAGTAGTCTTTGCCTTGAAAAAACACAGCACTAGTTTAGAAATAAACGCCTTTCCTTGTCCTATTAATAACTTGAGAAGAAATAAGCCTAGATTTGTGTTCGGAATTGACTGTAACCTGAAGATGACTTTTATTGAGTTCAGTAGATTAAAATCACATGGTCTTGATGTCAAGCAATGTATACCTCAGTGCTTGCAGTGCTTTGATTTTTAACTATTTCTTCTTTTACACGCAGACGATATTGTGATAATAGCCGAAAGTTTAGACGATTTACAAAAAGGCATGGATATTTTAAAAGATTATTGTGAACGTTGGAAACTTACCGTAAATGCTAATAAAACAAAAGTGAAGATTAGCAGAAAGGGTAGACGATTGCCAAGAAATATAAGGGTTATGTATAATGGGTCTGAAATTGAAATAGTAAATAAATTTACATATCTTGGAATAGTTATTGTGGGGGATCTTTCGAACACACATATGATGCATTGTCAGGTCAAGCATTAAAAGGAAACAATACTTACAGAAATTTACTTATATAGATGTCAAACATAGAATTGAATTGTTTGACAAGTTAATTAAACCGATTTTATGTTATGGTTGTGAAATATGGGGCATGAATAAAGCTGATAAAATAGAAACTATACACACATTTTTTGAAAAATATTTTAGGGGTAAAATTACTAACCCAAACAAATTTGTATACGGCGATTTAGGTAGAATGCCTTTAATACAACAAATAATAATACACGTTTTAATGTTCTGGTTAAAGATAATTAAATTCGATACCGTGAAACTGATTAAACAAACATACAATTTGATGCTTGAAGATACTGAACGAAATAAAGAAATTACTAATTGGGCAACGTCTGTAAGAACAATTCTTGAAAATCTAGGCTTAAATCATGCATGGATATTTCAAGAAGAAGGAAATGAAATCATTTTTATAGCAGAAGTCACACGAAGACTTAAAGATAATTGTATTAAAACCTGGTTGTCTGAAGTTGAAGCGTCACCCAGGGCCGACACATAAACTTTTCGCTACTTTCGGTTTTTCGAAAAACATAGAACAAGTCAACATCAGTAAATACAGAACCGAACTCTTGTGGGAGACTCTATTTTGGTATAATATTGTTTATTTATTTATTTGTGTGTGAAATTGAATACTAACGTTTACCTTTTTATATTTTTCAAAATCTTTTTGACGATGTCTTTGATAGGTGTATAACTGTTTGAAAATCATAGAAAAGTCAAATTAATTATTTTAAATGAGAACATTAACATAAAAGCATTTATATTTTTATTGATTGATACTGTTGTTTCACCAACTGCCTCTTATAGTTTGCAAAATGATACGATGATATCCAGAGTATGATACGTAACATACTTGATAAAATTATGCAGTGATGATTGATATTTTTGGCGATGATGATTTATAAAGAATTGGACCGCCACTGATTATTTTGATTATTTTGTAAAAAAGCAAAACACCTTGTATTATATGTTTGTATATAAGTACTCAGAGGCATTTGCCTTTTGTTCAATAAAATTATTCATTCATATATACTCGCATCATCGCATTAAACGGTTATTCTAAATGTGGTTATTTCGACTCATCTTTAATGGTAATTAAGACGTTCCTTTTAGATATATAAAGAAGTTGTTGGCGCCTCCATGATCGCTATCAACAGCTTCCGACAACTAAATTTACTGAGCGTGTTAAATGAGGGAGACATGATGATCATTGGATTATATTGTACAAATCCGTCACAACATAACATTTGCAGGCTTGTCAAATGTCTTTTTAATATAAATTGTATAAATTATAAAATTATAAGGGTTATATACATTAATGAGTACGATAGAGAAACAAGGAATCCCTTAAGAAAGTCCAAAAACATCAAAACTGATAATGTTTCAGGAACGGTTTCATTGAGCATGTTCATGGACGGTACTGACAAGTGCAAACTACCGCCTCTGGCCTCTAGCACCGGCTTAAAGAGTATTCAACATTTAAACATGAAAATGGTGAAAATTTGAATATAGAAAAATCCGCAGATGGGTATATCCTGGATTTTTTAATACAGCACTTTTCAGATGGCTGAGTGAACAGCTATTAAATCTAAATTAGACCGGAACAATATATTTTTTTAAACATTTTGACAGTTATTTTTACTTCGCGTATAATGTTAATTTGATATTGTTTCGGTTGGAGGTTTTTAATTTCTTACTCTGAAACTTTGACATGGAAAATAAGAACAAATCTATATTGATTTGATATAGATGTTTTATACTCGGGAAATGAAAATGAGACTAAACTGATAAGATTGAATCCAATAAAATAAATAAATTTTTTATCAACTGATATGGATGAAACTGGGGCATTAGTGTATATGAGATGTTATTTTAGCATCATGTGCAAAAAACATAAATGAACGAAAAAAGAAACAACAACAAAATGCTCTATTATTTTTGTCTGAAAGGGCATTGTAAATTATCTTAACGGAGGGAGAGATAAAAGAAGCGGCATATACATTTAGATCATAAACAGTGTATAGACAATTAAACACCCTTTTTATCTTCTTAATTTTTAGTGACATAATCACGAGGAGTGCAACAATACATATTTACAAACAGATAATACACATAACTTTGTTAGAACTATGCACTGCCCTGCTAGGTTCCGTGTTCGGTAATGTTAGAATTTCCAGGGGTGAGACTAAAAAAAGAATTGGAGCACCACACTTAATGCCGTATTCCTGTACAAACCAGACAAAGCGGAATTAACTTTAAACGTCTTATTCATTTTCCACACACCGATTTATATATGATAATGCATGAAAAATGTAAGAATTGGCGATAATAAAACGATATTTGTCTATTTTGTGATCATGATTTCTGCAAGCGTCTAGATCCAATCCAATTTCTTTTAATCTATGTGAGGGTAAAAACCAATACCAAAAACGGTATAAGTAGTATTTGTCATAGCTGTTTAAATATTTTATTACTTTTAATGGGATGATTCTAGTGTGTAACGAATACATATTGGGGTTTTTTAAGGGGCGGGTTGGGGGGGGGGGGGTGATCAGTTTGTTTGTCATAAGGTGTAAACGCGTGTTTGAACCCGTTTAACAGACTTACTTTTCTACGTCATCTCCAAATGAAGAGTATTTCGACAATGGTTAATAAACAACAATAGTAAATTACCGGTAAAAATTCAAAATTGAAAAAAACTAGACGATTTTGAAAAAAAATCTGTCCGCAGATGGCTCTTGTATATTTAGGTATTTTAATTCCATTGACTTTTGAAATATTTGTTATTTTCATAATAAAAATTTCTCTGGGATCAGGTGGTATTGTGATAATTATTAATCAACATATTCTTGTTGCTTGTAAAAGTGCAGAAACAAATGAGTGAAGAGTCGTTATAATTAAAAATAATTGGAAAGTTTCCTTATATGAAAACTTATATCATATTTGTTACAGACAAGAATACTAATCTAGCTCAGGTAATATTTTATTATTTGTAATCTAATATTGGAATGAGACAACATTGAATATGTCGAAACTAGAAAGTATAAAATGTGTTTTGGTTATGAAAGATGTCAGAGCATTATAAGAAATTATAAGTTACGAAAATATTTAACATGTTTCAGATTGGGTTCTCACAACCTAGAAATTGAATTCGGAAGATTTATTGGTTCACAAAGACACGAACGAATCTGTAAAATGTGTAACACAAAAATTATTGAATCAGAGTATCACTTTCTATTAACTTGTCCTACATATGTTGATCCGAGAGCTAAAATTTTGGGTAATTGTTCATGGCATAATGTACAGAAATTTGTTAATATTATGTCTTGTAGTAGTAAATGTAAACTGTATAAAACTGCAATATACATAATTATATGAGGCTTTCCAGTTAAGGAAGATGTGTCTTGAAACAGAATCTGTTTTTACATTTTGTAAATGACATGTTTGCTTATATGTTTATTTTGTAACTATGTATGGTATATTTCTTGGCCATATTCGTCAATTGTTTTTGATCAACTGGCCAAAGGTATGTTAAATATGAATCTGAAACTATACTTCTAGTAATTTGTTTTCTTTATAACACATTCAAGTTACAGACTTTATCTAATTAAATAATATAGTTAGTAGCAGAATCAGAGATATTGAAGTTCGTTCCATAATCTATGTGTTGTTACGCTCTACGAGGACGATTTAATTCAAGTACCTAAAATGATTACTCCTTCTCAAAGTAACTTCCCATGCACGATTTGCACTTGTACATTCTCTCAACCCATGACTCGAACACGTGTTGTAGCCCATCACGTGACATCCTGCAGTCGTCAGTCCACGGCACACCTTAGTTCCTCTCTTGACTCAAAATTAGTACCATGAAGACTGTTTTTTAAAGTTGGAAAAAGCCAGAAGTCACAAATTCCTAGGTCCGAGCGGTAACAGTTAGACGTCGAATTGTTCTAGTGTATCCATCACTACGTGGCTTGAATGGCTCGGCGCGTTGTCGTGATGTAATATGAATCCGGACTTAAGTAGATGTGGGCGCGCTTTTTTTTTTTGTCCTTATTGCCGCCAATGAGTTTTTCCGTTCTAAGTAATGTTGCATAAATAGTTCCCAGTGCCGTGTCGTATATATCACAGAATATAATGGCCATTCAACCTTCCCGGCTTACTTGGAAATTATCGCTTTTGTTTGGGGAAGGCGAGGAAGGAGCTTCCAGACAGAACTCTAACGTTTGCTTTCCGGTTCAAAAAAAGTGAATCTAACGTTTCATACACATGCTAATCACTCGATTTAGAAAGTAATCGCCTTCTTCACGATACCTCCTGTCGTACTGCTGACACTTTTTTACCCTTACCACCCATATGCTCCGACGTCATCAAACGTGGCAACTATCTTGCTGAAACGCGGCGCATTCCTAATCTATCAGGCATAATGCCCTGAGCTGTACGATATGAAATATCAAACTTAATTGATACGTGCTCCACACTTACTCGTCTATTTCGGAGTATGTACTCCTAAATGGCAGCCACTGTTTACGGGTTATGACGTCATAAGTGATTACGTCAAAGTTGTGTACATAGTACGATTCAATTTGGAATAATCTGTTTTCACAGCATTTAAAAGTTTCATTTCAAACGGACCAGTCGTTTTGAGGTTTATTGAATTAGTTTACGAATTTTTTGATGCACCCTCGTATATTTATATTTATGTCTCCAAAAATGTATGGGAGGCGCACATATTGTTTTTCCTCCTGTCCGTCCGTCTGTCTGCATTTTGCTTGTCCGCAGTCAAACTGCTGATGCTGGTGGGATTTCAAGGAGCCACCACAGGAGTATTCAGTTCCAACCCTTGTCGTGCATATTGCCGGCACGTTCTACTTCAAAATGGCCACCAGAGCTAAAAATAGGGAAAAAATCTTGCCTTGCTTTCACAGGTCAAATCGTTGATGTGATTTACTTCCTTAGAGTACATACGTGGGATACAATTTAGTTTGCTTTAATTTGTTGAGTATTATGTTACTCCCTGAAAATGTAAAAATCACAGATTCGAAATAGTGGTTTTGAGCTTATAGCTTCCCACACAGTCGAAGAAATATGAATTCAGTATAAACTATTTTAATGATTTGATATCTGAAGAACGCCTAGCTAATAATATGAGAAAGATATAACTGCCAATCAGATCTAGTTATTCAGAACGCTGTTTCTTGTTGTCTCTGAAATTGATTAAATCAACAATTATTTCAATTGAGTTCTATATTGATTGTTTGATATACTGCAATTTCTTGACAGCTACATTTCGGACACGCAAAATTTTATCAGAATATGTCTACAAAAGTATCAACTTGGGAATTTTCCGCTTCTCTTTACGTATTTTGTCTGGAAGAAGACCAAGAAACAGTCGTTTACTATCTTGATATTTAAAAGTATGAATTATATCTATTACATAAATAAGCCTGGTGTTATTGTCTCTATCTCAGAATATATTTATCATTAGTTTTATTTAAATTATTCTTATAAATATAAGTTTAGTTAAGACGGCAATCGAGAGTGTGCCTTTAACAACAAAAATTTCATTTAGTGATAATTAAAGACACTTCAAGATGCTCCTTTAGTTTGATAAAAAGTCAGTACTTGACGATGCTTGCAGAACGAACGTTAATGTTGATGACTTTGTATCTTTGAAGACCTAACATGTCACAACTTTTAAAAATCGAATGAAGCATAATTCCAGAGGTTTTTTTTTACCTGCTTCTTACTTTTAATGAAACTTTAAGATGCTTATTTAGTTAGATATTCAATTAATCAATCAGTACTTTGGTAGACGAATTGTACACGATGCGTTTTGATGACTTTGTAGCTTTGAAGATCTAACATGTCACAATTCAACTATTAAGAATCGAATGAAAGATTATTCCAACGTTGTTTTTTTACCAGCCTCTCACTTTGTCATATCTTCTAAGTCATACATATCTCTATACATTTTTGTAAAACCGAAAATATGCATTAATGTTCGTACAAATAAGTAAAAACAACAAAAGCAAAGAAGCCTTACTTATTTACATGTATCTTAAAGATTTTGGATAAATATGGTTTTTTCAATTATTTCCCCTCAAACTGTTTAATTTTTAATATGCAATGCACTGTCTGTGAATCAACAAGGATGATAATTCTATTATCATAAAGTTGATTCCTGGAAATTTTATCGTGTAAATATCTCAGTATGAACTTTAATAAAAAAAAATATACGGGCACAGATTGCCTTTATAAAATTTAAATAAAAAGCATGTTTGAACTGGTGGAGATAAAAAATAAATATTTCTCGCAAATGCAAAATCAGCATGAATATATTATTAATGTAAAACATAATTTTGTAGAATTTCCACGACATATGGATGAGTCTTATAGAAAGTTTTCTCCTGCATATTAACGCTTGTTATCATTATCGTTTTTTATTTTGATACGAAAAGGAATTGTTACTGTGTATTGGACGTCTCCGTTTATAATATGTTTCTTCTATTAATGTAGATCATTATATTTTCAGAATTATTAAATGTTATATGCTCTTTAACTACAATTATAGAAATAAGAAAATACATTAATTTTGGATATAATATTTATATACATAATGCCACAATTTCAATTGCACACGCAATGGTAATAAATCATTCTAAATAAATATTTTCATGACACAGAAAACACCATTATATGCTCTAAATGTCTTTTAACCTGACAGAAACCATTAAACGTTTATTTATTCTAAACCATACTTATATTTTAATTGTTCTAGTTGCCGACATTGTAAGAACTTTATATATCATGATTCCATATAAATGATTATGTACTTGTACCATTAAATTGTAAATTGGATTATTTATTGTAAAATACCTGTCAGTTTAACAAAGGTTTCGTTGTGTTCCAAGAGAGATTTCATTCATAAATGTATTTTAACTCTGATCACGGCACACAAATTCACTCTTGCTTCAACAAGGCGACGACATTCAAATCTCTGACTCGTCACGTTATTTAATAAAAATACTCTTTTTATGTTTATACAAGTACAATAATATAAGTACCAGTGAAAATCACTTCGCTTATGTATTAAGATAGTTTGTGATGTTATAATAAGTTCTTTATATTGCATGTTTAGCTATTTTTTCTTATCATATCGCCCTTATCGGTCTTATCTTTATTTTTGTGTATTATTTGTATTCTATAACAGTTGTGTAAGTCATAATGATAAAAATGCGATCAAAGACAAACGGAAACAATCAGCTTGTCAATACGGTATAAATTATTTCTTTCAAAGGGGATTTCATTAGGTATTGCAAATGGAAATCTTTCAGACAAAAAGAACATTGAGAAATCGATTATAACATAATGCTTCATCAAAGAGGCGCTAATGTTAAAAATGGTCTTCAATTTAAAGCTAAGGTATAAAAATCACAGGAAGCAGACACATAACGTTTTTAATTTTATTCCGTTTTGATACAGATAAAGCGATGTTTCATTTCTGATTTATGTTTAAAAAGAACTTTAAATGTGTTGCCATAGGGATTCTATTCACTTTTTATGCAGGTAAATATTCTATAATACTTAAAATAATTATAACGTTGCTTGAATAACGCAAGAAATGAGTTAGTGTACATGATATGTATGTCAATCGTAACCAAATACATTACTTCGAAAAAGATCTCAATCTTAAAAACACTGCGGAACTGAACGTGACATTGAATTGATAGTTACGCTTGAATTTCCTCTAAATTCGCATTATTAAAATTGGAAATTGTCACTTAACTTTAGTGTACCTTAGAATACACTTTGATACTGATGCGATTTAGTCAATTTCGTAACGAGTTTCAGACGGAGATAATACCGCGAGATGGTTCTATATAAGTTTAATTGTTTGCTTTGAAGGAAAATATTAACAATTTTTGTTTTAAAGTGAGCAATCATTTATTTCCTGGTAATATTACCACGCGTGTGATAATTACGCGACACCGGTTCAAAAAGTGAATCCACGTTTCATCAATGTTATCACTCGATTTAGAAAGTAATCGCCTTCTTCACGATACCTCCTGTCGTACTGCTGACACCTTTTACCCTTACCCTCATCTGCTCCGACGTCAAGAAACGAGGTAACCATCCTGCTGAAACGCGGCGCATTCCTAATCTATCAGTCATAATGCCCTGAGCTGTACCATATGAAATAGCAAACTTATTTGCTACGTGCTCCACACTTACTCGTCTACCTCGGAGTATGTACTCCTAAATGGCAGCCCCTGTTTCTTCATCTGTTACTGGTCTACCTGCACGATTGTCGACTTCAGTTGCCTCTCTACCGTCTTTAAACCGATTCATCGACTTTGAAATGGCACCTTTTAACAGAGCAGTCTCTCTCTCAACTTTTTGCAAATCTTGACGAATATCGGAAAAAGTCTTTCCAAGTTTTGTATAAAACTTTAGAACGATGCGCTGTTAGTTGACGCTGTGTGACGCCATTTTCGAACGGACGCCCGTAACGTGACGTCATTTACGGTTTATGACGTCATACGTGATGACGTCAAAGTTGCGTACATAGTACGATTCAATTTGAAATAATCTGTTTTCACAGCAGTTAAAGTTTCATTTTAAATGGACCAGTAGTTTTGAACTATTTAATTAATTTACCAAATTTTTTGATGCACCCTCGTATATTTATATTTATGTCTCCGAAAATGTTTGGGAGGCGCACATATTGTTTTTTTTTCTCCGCTGTCCGTCCGTCTGTCTGAATTAAGCTTGTCCGCAGTCAAACTGCTGATGCTGGTGGGATTTCGAGAAGTCTCCATAGGAATGATCAGTTCCAACAGTGAAATTATCAGTTTTAATTCACTGATATATTTCTATAAACCATCGAAAAGCATGTAATAAACTATTTTAATTATTAGATATCTGAAGAACGTCTAGCTAATAATATGAAAATGAAATAACTGCCAATCAGATCTAGTTTCTCCAGAACGCTGTTTCTTGTTGTCTCTGACATTGATTTAATCAACAATTATTTCAATTGAGTTCTATATTGATTGTTTGATATACTGCAATTTCTTGACAGCTACATTTCGGACACGCAAAATTTTATCAGAATATGTCTACAAAAGTATCAACTTGGGAATTTTCCGCTTCTCTTTACGTATTTTGTCTGGAAGAAGACCAAGAAACAGTCGTTTACTATCTTGATATTTAAAATGTATGAATTATATCTATTACATGTACTTAAATAAGCCTGGTGTTATTGTCTCTATCTCAGAATATATTTATCATTAGTTTTATTTAAATTATTCTTATAAATATAAGATTAGTTAAGACGGCAATCGAGAGTGTGCCTTTAACAACAAAAAATTCATTTAGTGATAATTAAAGACACTTTAAGATGCTCATTTAGTTTGATAAAAAGTCAGTACTTGACGATGCTTGCAGAACGAACGTTAGTTTTGATGACTTTGTATCTTTGAAGACCTAACATGTCACAACTTTTAAGAATCGAATGAAGCATAATTCCATTTTTTTTTTGACCAGCCATACTTTTAATGAAATTTTAAGATGCTGATTTAGTTAGATATTCAATTAATCAATCAGTACTTTGGCAGACGAATTGTACACGATGCGTTTTGATGACTTTGTAGCTTTGAAGATCTAACATGTCATTCAACTATTAGGCATCGGATGAAAGATTATTCCGACCTTGTTTTTTACCAGCCACTCACTTTTGTCATATCTTCTAAGTCATACATATCTCTGTACATTTTTGTAAATCCGAATATATGCATTAATGTTTGTACAAATAAGTAAAAACAACATAAGCAAAGAAACCTTAATTATTTACATGTATCTTAAAAATTTTGGATAGATATGGTTATTTCAATTATTTCCCCTCAAAGTGTTTAATTTTTAATATGAAATGCAGTGTCTGTGAATCAACAAGGATGATAATTTTATTATCATAAAGTTAATTCCTGGAAATTGTATCGTGTAAATATCCTAGTATGAACTTTAATAAAAAAAAAATATACGGGCACGGATTGCCTTTAAGAATTAAAAAAAAAAACATGTCTGAACTGGTGGAGATAAAATAATCATAGTTTCTCGAAAATATAAAATCTGCAAGAATATATTATTAATGTAAAATAATTTTGTAGAATTTCCACGACATATGGATGAGTCTTATAGAAAGTTTTTTTTCCTGCATATTAACGCTTGTAATCATTATCGTTTTTATTTGTTTGGGTCGTCAGACCAAACAAATAATGGTAGCGAAATTTCAGACTCTAATGCTGTTAATTGCAAGTGCCGAAAGTAGTCCGCTTTTTTGAAGCGGTTACTTCCCTTTATATGTAACACTTAGGCCGAAAAATTTAGGGGAGATCACTGCGTAAATATGGTCACATGACAGGCGGATTAATTTTCAAGCAAAATAATTCCCGAATGGTCGAAGATTTCTAATATTGTTTTATTCTTTATAGATATACATGCTTATAGTAAGCGCCATGATTATTTACACAAGTGTTAAACAACAGTTAGCGTCGTTACAAACCCTAACTAGAAAAATATGTTTTTTTTCACGCCATTAACATGTAAATCCACTCATTCATGTATTTTAACTCTGATCACGGAACACAAATTCACTCTTGCTTCAACAAAGCGACGACATTCAAATATCTGACTCGTCACGTTATTTAATAAAAAAAACCTCTTTTTATGTTTATACAAGTACAATACTGGCATGCGAGCAGTTCCCGTACAAAAATCGTAGTTACTTAAACATTATTTTTTTTTACGCTCACTCACCAAAATTTGAATGTTACATATCAATATTCGGCTCGTCACACAAATCATGGAAATTCCATCATGTTCTAAACATAGAATAACCCTTAGTTATGAGGCCTCATATGGGGTACAGAAATTATCCATTATTTTGTATGAAGAGAAGTAGTTCCCGTACATAAAATTTAACCCATTATAATTATACAATTTTATTATATCGGACCTATTTTTCATTTATAATTGTTGAACAGACCATTTTCTAAGAGATAAATAGATGTAATTTAGGAAATAGAAAGTAGACTAAACGTGTGTATCTATTACCCAGAACCGTTAACCCCCCCCCCCCCCCCCCAACGCATTCACATGCGATGGCATGCTTGTATACATGATATTTTAAGCATCAAAGCCATAAAATTATTTTATATAGTAATATTTGGTCAAAATTCTGATAATTAAACAAGTTTTCATCACATTGCCTTCTTATCTGTAAACAGGTGGTATTAGTGGAAACCCCTTAAACATGCCTCACGTGTAAGTATGTTTACGCATGTGCGCAAGGACGGAATCCCCCAGATAAAACAAGGTCACGATTTGACAACGCACAGGTGAAAGTGATTTAAAATGAGACTTTTTATACGTACTGCCGAACTGACACTTAGATTTTGTCTCGTTTATGTATCTGCTTGATTTGAAATGAATTTTTGAAGAATGCATGTAAAAATCAAGCGTTTAAATGAAAAATACGAGTACTGCTTCTGTACGGGAACTGCTCGCATGCCAGTAGTGTAAGTACTAGTGTAAGTACTAGTGAAAATCACTTCGCTCATGTATTAAGATATTTTGTGATGTTATAATAAGTTCTTAATATTTCATGTTTAGCTTTTTTTCTTATCACATCGCCCTTATCGGTAAAAGTAGAAGAATAACGATTAGCATGTGTATTATTTGTATAATATAACAGTTGTGCAAGTCATAATGATAAAAATGCGATCAAAGACAAACGGAAACATAAGCTTGTCAATACGGTATAAATTATTTGTATCAAAGGGGATTTCATTAGGTATTGCAAATGGAAATCTTTCAGACAATAGGGACATTGAGAAAATCGATTATAACATAATGCTTCATCAAAGAGGCGCTAATGTTAAAAATGGTCTTCAATTTAAAGCTAAGGTATAAAAATCACAGGAAGCAGACACATAACGTTTTTAATTTTATTCCATTTTGATACAGATAAAGCGATGTTTTATTTCTGATTTATGTTTAAAAAGAACTTTAAATGTGTTGCCATAGGGATTCTATTCACTTTTTATACAGGTAAGTATTGATTGTACCAGTTTATTGACTCAAATTTTATTTATTTCATATCCAGACTACATCTCTTGCAAAGAAAAAGAAGAGAACTGACAGTGTTGGTAAATATCTATTAACATCGATATCATTAGGCTTCTGGTTACAAATTAATGTTAGTCAGATTATCTCTTTAATAAAGTTATGTTGAATTGTAACAAGAAAGTAAAGGCAAAATGCAAACTTATGCAAATAAGCTTCATTGTATTTACATATACATGGACGATGCAAACGTAAAAGATTTGAAGTGAAATGTAAATTATGTCTTTAGGATGTAATAAACAAACATTTCAATGTATGTTTTGCTACAGCTTTCAAGTATTTTATCATACTAAAAATAATTATAATGTTGCTTTAATAACGCAAAACATGGGTTAGTGTACATGATAAGTATGTCAATCGTAACCAAATACTTCGAAAAAGATCTCAATCTGAAAAAAACACTGCTGAGAACTGAACGTGCCTTTGAATTAAAAGTTACGCTTGAATTTTCTCTAAAATCGCATTATTTAAATTGGAAAATTGTCACTTTATTTTAGTTTTCCTTAGAATACACTTAGATACTGATGAGTTTAAGTCATTTTCGTAACGAGTTTCAGACGGAGATAATACAGCGAGAAGGTTCTTTATACGTTTATTGGAAATATTAACAATTTTTGTTTTGAAGTGAGCAATTATATTTCCTATTAGAAATAAAATGAGAAATTTTAATGCTCAATATCAATGCCATAGAATAATAATACCGTTTGTATAATAGAAGCTTACGTTTAAAAAAATTGATATTGTGCAAATTTTGTACAAAAAAGTACCCCGCTTTTAAAGGGTATAAATCTATATCTTATAAAATATTTTAATAAAATTTATCGACAGTAAATTTATATTGGTTCCATTATTATATTGTTGATTTCCGAGCAATGATTTTATGCATGCTCCATTCGCTTTTAAGGCAATAAATTGCTATATTTATTTCATACAAGCATTTTGGAGGTCTATTTTTTAAATTGAAACCAAATATATAGCTTTAAACACTTTAATGCGCATTTTTCCTGAATCGTAGAATTGCATGATATTTTATACACTAAGTCATTATTTTCGCTTTTGTTTTATTTCAGTAATGAAAGTTCGGGTGTATCGAATTCCAGAACACGGTCGCTTAAATCAGTGTTTTTTTGTTTGTTTGTTTTTGCACCTACAAAACAGTTTGTTTGCTTTCTTTTAGAAAATATAAATTTCGCAATTCGTTGTTTAATGTAAATACATTAAGAAAACGGAATTCGTCGAGTGTATAATATAACAAGAAGTATCTTTTAAAAAAGGTTACCGGTACTCGGCCGAAGAAAAACTGGTTAACCTGGTTAACTTTGTCATTTCTAAGTTTTCGATACATATTGAAATGTCTGCAACACTTGCATAACAATGGCATAATAAATTTGTGTAGCTATGAAGAAATAAACGACAATTTTGTAAACAAAGCAATTAAATTTTAAGCATATTTATATTGATATCTCTTCAAAGTAGGACAATTTCTATTTTACAGCTTTTATTTAGATCTCCCTATTACTTGTTTTTACGTTTGACTTTACACTAATTTTATGTTAAATGTTGAATTCTGTTTAAGCCTGGGCTAGGACGCGTTGACGGTAGTTTGCACTTGACAGCACTGTCGATCAAACCAAGCTTGCAACATTTTCAAATTTTGTAGTTTCGGACTTTCCTTAGAGATTCACATTTTTCTATGTTATCGCAACATCAGCGTTATATGTGCCGTGTGGAGGCCGTGAAAAGTCGCCCATACATTCAATGAGATGTTATATTTCCTATCGTTGAAGATGTTCAGCACGACATAATTATTGTATTAGTGGTACTTTTATGTTTTACTTTTTGGCATTTTTCAAGTTAAGTGTTTCAATATTCCTACACGAATAATGTTGAATCACCCAAGGATATGTTGCCCGTTTTTTAAATTTGTCTTTTGACGCCTTATTTGTGATATGCAGACTTCATGACCTCTGATCACTTTTCAAAATTCAATTTTGTTTAGTTCCGCTCATTGTTATCTCGTTTAGGGCACACGCTTTCTTGGGTACCATACGCCGCTTATCGTGGAATGGCAGAAATGGGCACATTGGATGTTCGATTTGAATACAACTGCGGATGTTTCTAAATTAAAATTTTCACCAAATTCTGCTTAAACCGGTGCAAGGGGTGTGAACGGTAAATAGTGTTTAAGGTTTGTGTCTGAAATCAATTTACACTCCACATTGTACTCAATATTTTCGTTACAGTTCATTTTGACTCTCAATGTAAATCGTTTATTTATTTTTTTAATATAATAAATGTCATTTGAGATTTGACAAAATAATAAAACAATTCATTTGTAATAAAAACGAAATTTGAAAAGGAAATTTTAAGCATGTTTTGTTGGTATTATAAATCCACGGATTTGCAACACGTTCAGAGGAAAATACTGAAAAAAAACACAGAAAATCTGAAAAAGAAATTTAAGTAACCTTTCTTACGTAAAAAACACCTTTGTTACAGTTTACAGAATAATCAATTGGGTTATTATGCTTGAGAAATGAAACACTGTAGGATGTACGTGTTCATAAATGAACTTTCGCGTTTCAGTAAGTGGACTCGGTTTCTTCTAACAACAATATCTACGCAGTCGTTAGGCAATTACAATTTGTATCACAGTTCGGGGACCTTTCCGTTGAAAAAGTGTCAGAGTTAAATCGTATACATATACATGCACAATGCGTTAAGTGGAGTGCAGGTATTAGTTACCCGCACTCCAGAGCATGCCCATTGATTGGCTCATTTTTGCTGGGGTTTACATATTGTGGAGGCAGAGAAAGTGTTTCGATGCTCTAACTATTACTTATATGCCAAATGAATAAATGAAATTAGTTTCAGCATTAATATGGGTTATTTATTTATTGTAATCGTCTGCTTGTAAGGGTATTTGTTAAACCTTATAGGATGCGATATGGTTCTACTTGACTATAATCCCCGCCGCTTCCTCACGCTATATAAGCCTCGGACAATCTTGCATTCCCCTCGCTTGTTTTCAACAGCCGTATATGCTGTTGTTGCTACATTGTGTTGGGACCTGCGTCTTGTTAACGTCATCTCCTAATTTTAAAGCCTTAAGTTGCTGGGTCATGTGGGGGTTTTCCATAACCCTTTTCCCTTTTATTCCCTTATGGGCCCGTTTTTGTTTATATTATTTCACATTACATGTCCCACTCCTTTCGCCTTTGTGTCCACTCAAGGTTTTTGTTTGGTACTTCTGGGTGTCCTACTTGGGTGTGTCCGGGGGCAGCGTCCTGTGAACGTTGACTTTGCCTTGTTGATCTTTATTCTTGTTATTTTTTGCGTTCATTGAACGCCGCTTTTCCTTGTTGATCTTGTTTATCATACTTTATTACCAGTAGCACTATTCATTTGTGTGTAATGAGAAGCACGGAATGGAATGGCACGGAAGTGTCACATTGAAGGTTCCATGATAACCGCTGTAGGAACACATCTGCGGATGTTTCTAAATTCAAAATTTTACTATTTCATGTTTAAATATTGAATTCTGTTTAAGCCGGTGCTAGGGGGCGTGGACGGTAAAATAGTGAAAAACAGAATCCCTAAAGAAAGCCCAACACGGCAAAATTGTAAAATGTTGCAGGCTCGGTTTGATTGAGCCTGTTCATGGACGGTACTGTCAAGTGCAAATTACCGTCCACGCCCCCTAGCACCGGCTTAAGCAGAATTCAAAATTTAAACACAAAAATAGTGAATTTTGAATTTAGAAACATCCGCAGATGGTAACTTGCACTTTCCAGTACCGTCCATGAACAGGCTCAATCAAACCGAGCCTGCAACATTTTCAATTTTGCCGTGTTGGGCTTTCTTTAGGGATTCTGTATTTATCTATTTTATCTTGGATAGAAATGTGTATTTTTACAATTATTTCAATGATTTTGCTTATTTGAATATGTTGTACTCTGTTTTATCCAGACTTTATGGAAAAAAAAGAGCTTTCTTAATGTAGTCTCAATATAATAACTTATACTTAAATCAAATTATTTAGTTTCAACAAATTTTTGAAGCAGTTTTTCTTAGGACAAAACAATTTTCCATCTAGAAAATTTTGATACTCCAAAATAATTATCCAATACAGTCGTCAGGGCCAAATATTACTGAATTGTTTAGAATACTAAAATCGTTAGTGATTATTGTAATATGACTAACGATTGTCCCTTGTATAAATTGGTCTGACCTGTGTCATTAACAAGTAAAGTACTTATAGAAAGGAACCAATCGTAAAGCTTAACAGGATGAAGGTTACCCAACGGCTTATTAAAAATAATATTAAACATAAAATAGAGTAAAATAGAATCCCTAAAGAAATTCGAACACAACAAAATTGAAAATGTTGCAGGCTCGGTTCGATTGAGCCTTTTCATGGACGGTACTGGAAAGTGCAAGTTACCGTCCACGCCTCCTAGCACCGGCTTAAGCAGAATTTAACATTTAACACGAAAATGGTGAAATTTTGAATATAGAGACATCCGCAGATGTGTTCATACAGCGGTTATCATGGAACCTTCAGTGTGACACAGTAGTGCCGTTCCATGAAAAGCGGCGTATGGTCCCCAAGTAAAATAATGCTTCCCCAAGGTCCCCAAGTAAAACATGTAACAATATATATCGAAAGCATGTGGAAAAACACAGAGGGGTATTGTCTTGGAACGGTTAGTAGTCATAACACTACTGGGGAGTCTAAAATGTGATAAACAAGATCAACAAGGAAAATTCTGGAAACAAAGTGAAACAAAGGCGGCGTTCAACCGAGTCTGCAATTCAAGATTATGTAATTTTGTTGTGATTAATGCTTCCGAGGGATCACTTTGTTTCCAGTTTTTTGCTGCTGACCGTTCCAAGGCGGCGCCCCACTATGTTCCTCAGATGTATGTCTATGTTGTTTCATACTGTTTTGGTGACACTTTTGCTTGTGCCCCTTGTTGTTTTCTCGTCTACGGTAAGTATCTTTCCCATTGCCTCTAATTTTTGTTTCTTTGATTAACAACACCCCCCCCCCCCCTTCCCCCGGTCTCCTGTCCCCTTGCCCTTTGTGGGCCTATTATTATTTTCTTTGAATTCCTAATCAGTTACAAATTATTTATCATATAATGATTAACCTGTCTTTGCCCTGTCCTTTTTATGTTTGGGGTCCGCCTGGGCTCCTTGCCATTGGTTCTTGTTGCTAGGTCATATGGGGGTTGCGTTCATTGAACGCCGCCTTTCCTTGTTGATCTTGTTTATCATATTTTAAGCGCGCCAAACCTCACTCTTAACTATATAACGGAGCAGTGTAAATAAAATTAATCCCAGCCAAATGTCATGTTAACAGAAACACATTAATGATCTTGTACAAAAATGTACAGCCTAATCGCCTTAGCAAAAGTACTCAAAATCTGGAAACAAAGTGATCCCTCGGAAGCATTAATCACAACAAAATTACATAAGAATTGCAGACTCGGTTTGATTGAGTCTGTACATGAGGGATCCTGAATAAGTGCAACATCCCTCACGCCCCCTTGTACCGGCTTGAGCGGTACTCAATTCTCAACACTTAATAGTGCTAGCATCAATGATCCCGAAGGATCAGAAAAATATAACAACACTGAAGTGAAGTACGATGCAACTTTTTACAGCTGCCACACAGAACTTGACACCTGCTGTTGTGAAGTATAAAAATCTGGAAACAAAGTCATTGGTCATTGATTTTCCTTATTTGTATAAAGTAAAAACTTTACAAAAACTTCATATAAAAAGCCAAAATAGCTAGAGCTTAGATATAAAGCATGAAACATCTTCTAGAGGGTGTCTACAAAGTTTGTTTAAATGAGAGGTCTGGGGAAAAAAAATTGGCTCCGCCCATTGTTTTTCCCTTTATATATATAGTATAAACTAATACTTCGTGTATAAATTTATTTTTGATTTTAAATTTCAATATATCTTTTGTGTTTATATTGCATTTAAATAAAGATATTCCACCTAAATGATTAATATGTTTCTTTATTATTTCTTTCCACAACCCATTACTTGTTTTACACTGGAGTGTTGGTTTCTGCAATTCTCTTGTAATTTTGTTGTGATTAATGCTTCCGAGGGATCACTTGTTTCTAGAATTTTATAAGTATACGGGATAGCATGTGAAATCTGTTTCATCACATGTTTTTCAGTAGACAAATTGAACATATTTTGAAGAAGTTTTTAACCTGAACATGCTGGTGAAAATAGAATTTGGCCATGCAATAATGTGTTACAGATAAAACTAGAAATGTGTCTATAGGACACGGATGCCCCCACACACCACTGTTCTGTCAATCTTATGACTCTAGGTCAAATATTTTTTGGACTACATGTGCCACAAGTTGAAAACTAAAAATCAACAAAGGGCCATAATTCTGTTAAATTTGGTTGCAGCAAAAATTCCTTCCTTTACTACCATCTACACATTAAGGTTGTTAATCCCTGGAAGTTTAAGCAAAATCTGCCATCCGGTTTAAGAGGAGTTGCGTTCACAAAATTTCTACATTGTATATAATGAAAAAATCAAAAAAGGGCCATAATTCTGTTAAATTTGGTTGCAGCAACAATTCCTTTCTTTACTAGCATCTGCACATTAAGGTTGTTCATCCCTGGAAGTTTAAGCAAAATCTGCCATCCGGTTTAAGAGGAGTTGCATTCACAAAATTTCTACATAGTATATAGTGAAAAAATCAACAAAGGGCCATAATTCTGTTAAATTTGGTCGCAGCAAAAATTCCTTCCTTTACTACCATCTACACCTGAAGGTTGTTCATCCCTGTAAGTTTAAGCAAAATCTGCCATCCGGTTTAAGAGGAGTTGCGTTCACAAAATTTCTACATAGTATATAGTGAAACTAGAAATGTGTCCATAGGACACTGATGCCCCCCCACGCCACTGTTCTGTCAATCTTATGACTCTAGGTCAAATATTTTTTGGACTACATGTGCCACAAGTTGAAAACTAAAAATCAACAAAGGGCCATAATTCTGTTAAATTTGGTCGCAGCAAAAAATATTTCCTTTACTACGATCTACACATTAAGGTTGTTAATCCCTGGAAGTTTAAGCAAAATCTGCCATCCGGTTTAAGAGGAGTTGCGTTCACAAAATTTCTATATAGTATATAATGAAAAAATCAACAAAGTGCCATAATTCTGTTAAATTTGGTTGCAGCAAAAATTCCTTCCTTTACTACCATCTACACATTAAGGTTGTTCATCCCTGGAAGTTTAAGCAAAATCTGCCATCCGGTTTAAGAGGAGTTGCATTCACAAAATTTCTACATAGTATATAGTGAAAAAATCAACAAAGGGCCATAATTCTGTAAAAATTTGGTCGCAGCAAAAATTCCTTCCTTTACTGCCATCTACACGTTAAGGTTGTTCATCCCTGAAAGTTTAAGCAAAATCTGCCATCCGGTTTAAGAGGAGTTGCGTTTACAAAATTTCTACATAGTATAGAGTGAAAAAATCAACAAAGGGCCATAATTCTGTTAAATTTAGTCGCAGCAAAAATTCCTTCCTTTACTACCATCTACACATTAAGGTTGTTCATCCCTGAAAGTTTAAGCAAAATCTGCCATTCGGTTTAAGAGGAGTTGCATTCACAAAATTTCTACATAGTATATAGTGAAAAAATCAACAAAGGGCCATAATTCTGTAAAATTTGGTCGCAGCAAAAATTCCTTCCTTTACTACCATCTACACCTTCAGGTTGTTCATCCCTGTAAGTTTAAGCAAAATCTGCCATCCGGTTTAAGAGGAGTTGCGTTCACAAAATTTCTACATAGTATATAGTGAAAAAATCAACAAAGGGCCATAATTCTGTTAAATTTGGTCGCAGCAAAAATTCCTTCCTTTACTACCATCTACACCTTAAGGTTGTTTATCCCTTTAAGTTTAAGCAAAATCTGCCATCCGGTTTAAGAGGAGTTGCGTTCACAAAATTTCTACATAGTATCTAGTGAAAAAATCAACAAAGGGCCATAATTCTGTTAAATTTGGTCGCAGCGAAAATTCCTTCCTTTACAACCATCTACACATTAAGGTTGTTCATCCCTGTAAGTTTAAGCAAAATCTGCTTTCTGGTTTACGAGGAGTTGCGTTCACAAGATTTCGGGACGTACGGACGGACTGACGGACGGACGGAATGACGGACGGACGGACGGACAAGTGCAACGCTATATGCTCCCACATTGTGGGGGCATAAAAATCAACAAAGGGCCATAATTCTGTTAAATTTGGTCGCAGCAAAAATTCCTTCCTTTACTACCATCTACACATTAAGGTTGTTCATCCCTGTAAGTTTAAGCAAAATCTGCCATCCGGTTTAAGAGGAGTTGCGTTCACAAAATTTCTACATAGTATCTAGTGAAAAAATCAACAAAGGGCCATAATTCTGTTAAATTTGGTCGCAGCGAAAATTCCTTCCTTTACTACCATCTCCACATTAAGGTTGTTCATCCCTGTAAGTTTAAGCAAAATCTGCCATCCGGTTTAAGAGGAGTTGCGTTCACAAGATTTCGGGACGTACGGACGGACGGACAAGTGCAACGCTATATGCTCCCACATTGTGGGGGCATAAAAAGTAAAAAGGTTCTTATTTTCGAAACATATTTTGAATACAGATAGATTGTTTGAATTTAGCGTAAATTCGTGATTATACAAATGTACATCTAAACTCCATACCGTGCTATATTATAGCACAGTTCACTCAAATTCAAAATATGAAAAACAAGATCAACAAGGAAAGGCGGCGTTCAATGAACGCAACCCCCATATGACCCAGCAACAAGAACCAATGGCAAGGAGCCCAGGCGGACCCCAAACATAAAAAGGACAGGGCAACGACACGTTAATCATTAAATGATAAATAATTTGTAACTGATTAGGAATTCAAAGAAAATAATAATAGGCCCACAAAGGGGAAGGGGACAGGAGACCGGGGGAAGGGGGGGGGGGGTTAATCAAAGAAATAAAAACTAGAGGCAATGGGGAAGATACTTACCGTAGACGAGAAAACAACAAGGGACACAAGCAAAAGTGTCACCAAAACAGTATGAAACAACATAGACATACATCTGAGGAACACAGTGGGGCGCCGCCTTGGAACGGTCAGCAGCATAATAATGACTACTGGCGAGTTTAAACCGGTTAATGGTGCACCAAACCTCGCTCTTAGCCCCACCATGTTCCTATAAACGAGACAGTGTAAATAAAATGAATCCCGCCAAGTGAAATTCTAACAGTTGTCATGGTTACAAAAGGTTAAATAAGTAAAACACTAAAATGATCATGTAGAAACATATAAAAGTAAACCCAATGACCATAACAAAAGTACTCAATGTCCTAAAGGAAGACAGAGCAACAAGAAAATCACCTACAAGGGCCCGACGAAGCAAGGCAGAAGACGAACATTAAGACAATTCAGTCCCAAAGGGCTTTACGAACTATCCATCATAGAGTCTCCCACTTGGTCCGTCAGATGCAATCAAAAGAGGAAAGCGTAGTGTCCAACTGTAAAAGGGTTGAACACTAAACATGCAGTATGTCTTAAAATAGTAGGGTCATAACCTCTTTTAATAAAACGTTTAATTTCTATTTTCAAGATATTAGTTTCAAGATCTATTTCGTTATTTAACAACTCTGAAATTTATTTTCTTACCTTAATTTATACAAGATTCTAATCATTAGAGATGAAACAACTTGTTTGCCTACGAGCATTAAAGGCCTTTTTACGATACAAATTTTCCATAAAAACGTATGTTGCATTTCGTGCATGCTCTTTCTGCGTAGGACAGAAGCAATAAAGAAAAAACATATTATATCGGTACTCAACAACTTTATAAAACAACTTAATGTGAAAGATTAACCTTAACTTAGACTATTTTTTTTTTATAAATAATCGTTATAAGTGTACGAAGGTTTGCTAGTGCATATTAAAGCACTTAACTCCTAAATAAGAGGTCGTGAATACGAAATTTATGGGCAATATTTCTTTCTATTCTCATTTTCTACAATGATTTTCAAACGTTGCGTTCATCGGTATGATGCTTCGTATATGTCAAGTAATTATACTCAGAAAAAAACGCATGAATATACAAATAGAAGAAAGCCCAACACGGCAAAATTGAAAATGTTGCAGGCTCGGTTTGATTGAGCCTGTTCATGGACGGTACTGTAAAGTGCAAACTACCGTCCACGCCCCCTAGCACCAGCTTAAGCAGAATTCAACATTTAAACATGAAATGGTAAAATTTTGAATTTAGAAACATCCACATTTGTAAGGACCATTTTGTCAATGCCGATCGTCCTTCATGTTTACTTGAGAAGAATTCGCAACATAATCAGCATTTATTTATTTTCTTTAATGAGATATAAATTTGACTTTTAAAAAGTTAGTTATAATAGTTTTAAAATGCAGTGTACGAAATAATTATATCAATATAGTATGGTTGCGGATTTAAGCCAAGTCGTATTCCTCAAAATGTGAAAACGCTAAAGGGTGACAAAGTTGGCTTTGTCGTGTTTTAGCTTTTTCAGATTTTCAAGGCAACAAGTTCTTCTTCGATGCCGAATTGGACACACTAAAATTACCCACTCTTATCTCCTCACAAATGACAATGCCCCTTTCTGTGTAGGTTGTAATGAAAATTTTACTGTCAAGCATTTTCTTCTTGAATGTCATGATTTTACACAGGCCCGTAATAGATTTTATTCTGTAAATTCACTCAAAGAACTTTTTAATACAATTCCATCAAAGAACATAATTGATTATTTAAAAGAGATAAATTTGTATTCTAGGATCTAATTTGCTCATTTCTATTGTCATTAACAATGTTTTACATAATATTTTAAGCCTATTATAGCATTCGGCACGATATGGCCAGTTATGTGTTGACGTGCCGTAAAAATCCAAACAAACAAAAAAAAATTGTTCAAATACCATTTGAAAAAGTGTTCGCGGTATTAGAATTTTGAAGATGCGCGCGCATCGTATGACCCCCTGAATATTGGTAGGACTTTCATTGATCATTTTAAAGTTTCAAACTGAAATCAGATGATGCATTGCTGATTCATAAATTAGTATCAGAATATAAATATATATTACAAATTATAAAATATACTAAAGAAGTATCGGAAAAAAAAACGTTCGAGTGAAATTTCTATGATATTTGAGATATGTGAAGTTCATCGAAATAAACAGTTTACACTGATTTTGAACTTTTCATTAATCCTCTAGTGAATAACGTATTTAATAAAAAAAATCCCGAGTTATTGTAAGTTATAAGTCTTGTCCAAAATATAGAGACTACCTATAATGTTCGCGATCCTGGAAACACATGTGCATACCGAAAGACAAAAAAAATAATCCCGAACTTTCTGGTACGCTCAGTATATTATGTTCAGTGTTATGATATATCACATGATTATTGATCTTTTTATATCTTGAAATCTTATGAATGTTGCAAATACTCCCAACTACTATGTTATTCCGTCCTCGGTTGTTTTCAGATGAACTTGCATTATTTGTCATTTCATAACGATTTGTACAATCTTATTGTGTATGTTTTATAAATCAACAACATGACACATATTCATTAAAGAAAGGAAACAGAAACCAAAATGCTTTATATTGCATTTCATATTCAAATAGAGTACGACAGCTGGTATATATGTTTAATTTATGTATGTTAACTGCTATTGTATTGAACGTCACATATGAAATCAAGTTTGATTTATATACAAAAGATCCATATTTATCCGGAATATTGCAATCATAACACTTGTGACAAAATAAATGTGCCGGTGCTAGGGGGCGTGGACGGTAGTTGCAAACTTGACAGTACCGTCAATGAACAGGCTCAATCAAACCGAGCCTGCAACATTTTCAAGTTTGCCGTGTTGGGCTTTCTTTAGGGATTCTTATTCTCTCTATTTTATGCTACGTTCTGTTTTTGATGTAAGTTGATGTAGTTGTTTTTAGGTAAATTGTTTATACATAAATATGCTTATAAAAGGAAGCTTCAGTTTAAGGAAGAAACAAAGTAAGCAGAGTAAGTAAATATACAGTTTTTGTGTCGCCTTGAAAAGGTGACATATAGGGGTTACTTTTGTCGGCGGCGGCGTCTGTGTCGGCGTCGGCGTCCCCTAAAGCTTGCCCGGAGCATAACTTAGTCACTATAAGTCTGATTGACTTCAAACTTGGTATGCATGCTTCTTTCAATAACCCGAAGTGCAGTGCTAAAGGACCGGTACTCTGCAGTTCTTATTTTTTGAGTTATTGCCCTTTGTTAATTTTCATACTATAATTTTGTCCGGGCCATTTCTCTTCAACTAAAAAAGCTATGGACTTGAAACTTCATAGGATGATAGATCTCATTAAGAAGAAGTGCAGTGCACAAGAATTGGTACTCTGCACTTCCTAATTTTTGAGTTATTGCCCTTTGTTAATTTTCATACTTTATTTATGTCCGGGCCATTTCTCCTAATGTATAATAGCCATGGACTTGAAACTTCATAGGATGGTACGTCTCATTAAGAAAAAGTGCAGTGCACAATAACAGGTACTTTGCATTTCTTATTTTTTGAGTTATTGCCCTTTGTTTATTTTAATACTTTAATTTTGTCGAGGTCATTTCTCCTTAAGTATAAAAGCTATGGACTTGAAACATCATAGAATGATAGATCTTATTGATAAGAAGTGCAGTGCACTGAAACTGCTGCTCTGCACTTATTATTTTTTTTAGTTATTGCCCTTTGTTATTTTTCATATTTCATTTTTGTCCTGGCCATTTCCTAAACTACATTGTTTGTTCACAAGGCGACACATCCGACTCGCGGAGTTCTAGTTAGTGCTACAAGCTTTATTTGAGATATGTGCAATGCCATAAATGAAAAACTTCAAAATGCACATATCTTTCCAATAATAAATCATACAACCTGTATATTAGCTAGTGCCTTTGATCTATTTAGTGTGTTTACTTGATTGCACTTCAAAAAAATTATAGCATTTGGTAATTTTTGTAAATTAATTTTTTTCCATGCACGATCTACTTCAACATAGTTTCATATCTATCTTTTTTCCTATTGATATTAAACAAAAACCATTTTATTTTATTGCAATATAACATACTAGGTGAATATTTTGAACAAATAAGTTATTTGATAATTATATGATGTTTTAAGAAGAAATTAATTTATCAGTTTTGCGAAATGAAAAACAACAACAACTATGTATAAAACAAACATGTTCGCAAGCCAGTTCCAGTATTGAGTTTTAGTCATTATTGCTTTTCATATTTGATTTATTCAACAGGAAATTAATAAACTTGTCATTAGTTGACAACAACTATTATCAATAAAATGTCATTAGTTGCTCTATGGGGTGAATTTCAGGTAAGTGTTTGTGGCACGCTGACATCGTTGATAAAATCAATTGACAAAACAAATGTTTAAAAAAAGAAACATTTATAGAGTATTTTAGCCCGTGTTTTTAATAGTTTCATTTCATCTGGAAACGAGGTCAAAACAAGAGCAGATTTTTATCAAAGCCAAATATTTCTTAAATGTGAATGGCTCGTGCACGAAATCATTGCTAAACGGATTCAAACAAGACTGAAAATAGCAGAATAATATCATTTAATTCTTTGTCATACAATATGTGTGTAACATCTAACGTTACAACTCTATCGAGAATCTACCTAATGATTATGGAAGCAATATAATTTCACTGTTGATAAATTCTATAAAATATTTCATAAGCTATAGTTCTATACCCTTTTCTATAATAAAGTGTTATTTGTTGTTATTACCCCTCACTTTTTTCGTAATGTTAATTTCCCATAGGCCTCTGGGAGTTATTCTTACTGTTAATGCATGGTACCACGTGACTAAGAATTTTGTACTGTTACATAGGTAACAGTATTTTTAACAGTATAAAATTTGGTCACGTGGTCTATTTTATAAATAAAATGAAATAAAATGGCCGCCATTTTTGGCTTGCAGCCACGGCTGCAAGACATTTGTTTTGGAAAACTTGTTCCGGTTAGGTGGTTTCCTGCTTACATTTGTTAGTGCATGATTGAACGGGAAACCAGCTGTAATCGTGCCAATCGCAACTTTTCGGCCCTTTCCGTCACTCTTCGGATTAATGATAATAGCCGATGTAGTTCCGATTGCAATCGTGACAATTCGGGCAATTCCGTCATACTGCGGAATCAGACGTAGTAATATTACGGAAATCTTAGCTATTTTAGTTACTTCGGTAATCCCAGTTTGTTTATATAAATAGGATTTCTATTTTTACTTGATTCCGTTTCAATTCTTTTTAGTTTATTTTATAATTGGTTTTTGTCTTTATTAGTTTTATACAATAGAGAATGGTTACTGTAGTAATATTCCGTCTCCAAAGGGCGGTCCTGCTTATCAAAAGATCGTGACCGAATCACGCAGAATATTAGTGCATGATCAAGTTATATTCAGATCTACTGACAGAGTTTAAACGTCTTGGTGAGGTAAGTAGTATGATACTTGGGCGAGTCTAGCGCACCTTAATTAATTTTTTTACTTTTTAGGTGATAACAACCCCATTTCACCTCCACTAACCCAATAATTTAACATATTTACCACAATCCAAACAATAAGCAAACAAAATCATCAAATAACGAAATAATTACACAAACTGATGCCCACTAACCAAAAAAAGTATGATACTTGGGCGAGTCTAGCGCACCACCCCTAAAAAAAAAAAATAAAAAAATTTTATCCCCCGGCGTGATTCGAACCCGCGACCCGGAAAAATAAAAAAAATTAATAGACACCGCACATAATGGCACCTTTAAAAATTAATTTTTTTTTCTTCTTATTTTCTGAATGAAGAATGATTTGACACGAGAAAAAAATTAATTTTTTTTAACAACGATTACCGTTAATTTAGTGAAGGTTATAATCTCACCTAAACTGAATAAAATATAAAAGTAAAATTGATAACGCGTGAAGAAAATTTATGGTATCTTTTAAAACTTTAATAGTATAAAGCAATATATAACTACATCACGCGTGTCGATTAATAGCTGGTATAAAAACCTATCATCGTTCAAAATCTACATGGGTGAAACAAATTATCCAACCGTATATACCTCACTATAGCATGCGGTTTTACCACAGCGGGCTCATTTACATATTTTGAATAAATTCTGCATAAAATAAAATTTTATGAATACGTAAGTATCTTAACTTCTATATTTTGGAGGCGGATCATTAATTATAGTAAACTTTAGTGAATAAAATTATACATTTACCATTTTTTTTTTAACTCGTTTTAAAGCCTGTGCTTTTCCCTCTTCTATTAACTTTTTTCTTCTGTCTCACTCAATCCTGTTTGTTTTGGAATGTTATGCTTATCTCTTACAATTTATTATATTTATTCTAACTTCATTTCTAAAATCAAGTTTAAATTCATCATTTCCGGAATTTTCCGTATCTGTTTGAAAAGCTTTATGAAATTAAATCTTTTATACTATTTTAATTTTTACTATTCAGGCAATAGTTTAATCTCATAATGTATTTATTTGTGTTTTCTATTTGTAATTCTACGTCTAATATGTTTAACACCATTACTCGCTAAACTTCCGCCATACAGCGGCTCGCAATTGCCTAAAGGGTAAACATTAAAAAAGGGAATTAGCTAAGCTCCGAAGTACCGCTAAAGAAAAAATAAAAAAGCACGCCGGATATGTTTCGATATAAAAAAAACCAGCAGTTAGTCAGGAAAACACCGTACCGCAGTGGATTAGATTAAGTCCGCGTTTATATTTTATATAAATGTTTTACGGGATTATTTCTTTCACTAATTAATTTTTTTCTATTTCTGATATTTTTTTTTAAGTCTATAATTTTGGACCATCTTCTACTGGTAATTCTGGATATAAAGGATCCGGGGCTGTTGGTTGCTTCATTTTTAAAGGTAAAATTTTTGAATTATAATTTATTCCCAAGAATATGTAAATCTAATGTAAGCTGCCTTTTTCAATAGTAAAATAATTGGTTAGTAACCGAGACTGGAATAATTGCAATTGATGTATTCTTTAAAAACTGTTGCTTTATAACCGTTGTGTTCAAAAAATATTTTCATCAGTTGATCTTTTTAAAAGTACTTCATGAGTCCTGTCTTCGTTTTCAGATCTGTAATTTTCCTGCCATATCAATAAAAAAATGTCGCTTTTACCCTTTATTATAAGTTTTATATTAATGTAGTATGTTCCATCTTTTTTACTTGTAAAAAACCACTCACGTTTCTAAAGTCACCTATATTCATCATATCACGTTCCTCTTCTATATAATCATTATAATTTACAAACAGGTGAATAATTAGAATTAAAAAACTCAAAATAGGTTATGAGTTTCTAATATAACGATTATTTTAACCGGATTTCGTAAGTAGTAGGTAAAACTTTAACTTCTAGAGTAGAATCATTCCGCATATGAATAAAGGGGAACATGATATATTTTGTTGTTAATAATATCAGAAATCGCCCTTTTCACCTCTGAAAGGTCTGAGAAGACTGTATCCAGTTATTGTTTTTTACCTAAATCATTAAACACGTTTTGTTTGAACCTCTTCGAGACTTTCTATTTTTGTATCGTATTTTGTTTACTTCATCTCTAGTTCATAAAATGCAGTTTTCTTAACATCCACATCAAGTCTGGTAATTTCTTTCTGCAGATTATCAGTAAGCAAATCTTTTCATTTGATTTAATTTAGCTTTTAAATTATTAATTTCTCCATCTTGAGCATCGTTTCTTTGTGAAGCAGATTGTTCTAGTTGTGCTTTGAATTCATCAAACTTTTCAGAAATGTATTAAACAATTCCGTTGAGTTCATCTTTTAACGTTTTATTTTCTTCTTTTATTTTCTAACTTATACATATTTTGTAGCTTTTTTCTCAACTTCAGCAAGTTTGTTCTTAAGTTCGTTGTTTTAAATTCATGCTTATTCTTTAATTATCAATTGCGGTTTGCGGATTAAAAGAATGTTTTGCCTTTAATGCAAACTTTTATTTTTCATTTAATCTGTTTTACTATAGTGATTCTATAAGATTGTCATTTCTTTCTGGAGTTGACCGTGCAGTGTGATTATTGCTTCTTCATTATTTTTAATACTTTCATTAAGTCTGGATCAATGTCTGACTTTTCTCTGTTTGAAGTAGTCTTTTAATGTTTTTTATTGTCTTCCCAACTTCATAGTCAGTCATATTAACACACTTTTAATATTTCCTTAAAAAGAACAAATTCTTTTGCTAAACCAGCATCACTTGGTTTTTCTGGATTTCCTAAATTAATATAATAGAGAGTTACCGCTCATATCTAGATGGATTAATTCATTTTTTATTACCAATTCAGAGTTGTTTCTTTTATGTTTTTTTGATATCCAAGATACTCCATTTATTTATATTCTAAAAAATCAGTAATTCTGTTAATTTCTGATGTTCATAAAAGACTACCTTTAATTTCTTCATCTTTTAAATCTTTTATTTATATTAAGGAGAAAGGATCTAGTATTTAAAAAACTTCATCATAATTACAAATACTTATTTCTTTCTTCCAACGGTAGTATAACCTTTGGTCAATTTACCTTTTCATTTTGCAATTCTTACCTCATAATCTCCAACTCTTAGAAATTTAGGTTTTTTTAATTCTCTTCTTTTCCGAGGATATAAATGTTCATACACTGTTGATTCATTTCTTTTTCTTACTTCGCTTTCAATCAGGTGTCATTTTAATAGAAGACATGAACTTTATTGTTATCAAATCTTTAACTAAATCATCTAATACATGCCATTAATATTTATTAGTTTCTGAGCAGTAAAAGATTTAAACATACGTGTTTTCATTAGTTCCTATCCAGCGTTCTACGCACTAGATTTTTCTTCAGCTACAGTTGAAATATAACTTTATGTTACTTATCTTTTACAATTCCTATTTACTTGCCGGTTAGTTAAAAAATTTCAGAACCTTATCTGACCAAATACATCGGTTTTCTTTCTTTCAAAATAATGTTTAAAATGCTTCACTTACCGTGTCCCTTTTTAATTTTTTAGGGAATTAAACCACCTATTTTCTAAAAACATCTAACACTGCTTAATAAAAATATGTTAATAGTGTTTATTTTTTTAGAAATATGTTGCATTATCTGCCAAAATAAACTGCCCATGTCTGATCTACTGAATGAACATACAACACCGTCTTTTAGTAACATTTTTTTATAACTCTATGATTAAATTCATTTCTGCTAATTTATTTGCTTAAACCAAGCTACTAAATACACTTTTTTTAGAATTCGCATTCAGAAACATTTTAGCTGTTACCATTTTGGTCTATTATTAGTTGTTGTTACTTCTTCTACCGAATCATTATTCGGTTATTGTTTTTTACAAACCGTCAAAAACAAATATTTTCGGAATGCTCCATTTTTAATATAGTAAAAAAATTGTTTTCATTAAAATTACAGAAAGAAAATATTCTGTACTTACTTGTAGGAATAACAAATATTTAATGATTATTATAAAGCAAAGATTAAACCTATGTAGTGTGTGATGTGTTCATTGTAAACAATTTGTAGGAAAAAATGTTAAAGAACAAAACATTGATCAGAAAACAAGTAACAGAATATAAACAGGCTTTTCAATGATCTTATGACAAGGAAATCGAATTATTATCACGTACATAAAAAACTTAATAGCTTATTCAAATTGTTTTTAATATAAATGTCAACCCAAAAAATACTCCAAAGCTTACAAAAATCATTTAAAAAAAGATCTTACTTTACTTGACGAAACTATATTGATGATCTAGAACGAAGAGGATATAACTAATATATAAACTATAAAGAATAAAATTTACGATATCAATCAATTCCTCCCTCTTAAATAAATATAATAATAAACGAGCGAATTTTTCAAACTCCCATCGCATTGAATATAAAAAGATCATCCCACTCTCATCCTGCTTCAAGTAATCCTAACACAAAATAAATAATCATAAATTCTATTAAAAGTTAACTCATATAATAGTTTTGGAAGCGGATAGATGAATTTTCAAGAAAGAGGATCTTGTTTTTGTGTTTAATTTATATTAAAAAGTGTAAATAGTAAAACTAATATAAATTAGGCATCATCAGGCAAAGCTTCATCTTATATTCCTCTGTCCAATTTACAATCACTTCTAAATATGATCAACTGTTCCGAAAAACAAAAAATGTAATACAATGTTTTCTTTGTATTTATTATCAAAGTTATATCCTGCTTCTAGAGACTAAACAAAGAGTAAAAATAATATTAAAGTGGAATATGAAGTGAAATAATATCGAAAGGGAATTTAATTATGCCTGTATCATAAAAAGATATCCAAAATAGTAGAGAACAAAATAATTTAGTAATAACACGTCATTTGCGTTAGAAGACCAAACAAATAAACAGATCCTTTATTCCGTTCCTATGTTCTCAAAATCATAGGAGCGGCAGAAAAATGTAGTTGATCTGCTTATATACATGAAATAGTAATGAAATTACCCATTACTTGTTTAATTAAAATTTAATACCTTTCATGTGTGAATAAGAATAAACATAATCATTTAATGCAGAAATCTGTTTTAACAAGGATTTCGAAGAAAGGAAAAACACTTAATAAAGACATAAAGAAAATATGTACAATTATTTATGTATCTGATCAAAACCATTTTGCAGAACCAGGAAATAACATCTTTCAAATTTAAAAAAATTTACTCACTTTTAAAAAAAAATTCATCCATTTTTTCATCTATCTGATTTTGAATCAAAACATATTCCGCATTAAAAAGTTCATCTCAATCAAATTCCTAATAAATCTTATCACAAATTCCGATAAGTAAACAGAAAATAAATAGTTATTAATATATGTTAAATCTAATAATCCAGAAATCGAATCTAAATCAAATACATTTCTATATCGTTGGAAACGATGCAAAAGAAAAATTATGATTGAACATAATAGTTAAAATTTCTATAAAATAGATTCACGTATTCAGATGTAAGTCTATAAATGAAAAAGAAAAACCTATTTTAAGGTAAAACAAGAAGAAGATGAATTGCAAAAGCAACTGAATTTTATATTTGTTAAAAAAAAGCATTTGCGACCTTAGGGAGCTCCACCAAAAGTTCGCAGGATAAACACTTGTCAAAATAATGGGAACATATCATCTTTCTGGTAAATTATAGAGAGCCAGCGCGTTGTCAATCTTGTAATACAAAAGAACGTAACAGCAACAAAATTAAACCAGTGGTTTTTCCATAAATGGATCAACATATGTTTTCATAATTGAAGAATTGATGAAATATGAAGATGAATATAATAAGTAAATCTTCTTTCTTAAAAGAAACTCAGAAGAATTATAATTTCATATAGATGTATGAACAGCATTTAAAAAAATCTAAGATTCCGTGATTCATACAATTTATGTTAAAGGGCTATCAATTATTGCTAAATCAATGATGAGAGTTCCTTAATTTTCAAGAAAGAAAAAAGGAAGTTTGCGACCTACGGGAGCTCACCCATAAGTTCGCGAAATATTAGTCTACAAAACAAAAAGGAGATTCTATCCGTACGAATACATTGATTCATAACAAAAATTTAAAAAAGATGACTAAATTGCCAATATTAAAGAATTTTATCAACATAAAACCCAACAAACAATACAAGAAAAAAAAGGTATGAACACTGCACAAAAAAAGTATGGGAATATATAATTTAAAACTTTACAGGAATTACCATTGAACCTATAATCTTAAACAGACGTTCTTATTTTTGCAGATGCAATTCGAAAAGTTTGAGAAAATTCTTTTTAAAAGACATCATGAAATAGATCCTTGTATTGTTATTCTGCACCGGGTTTAACGTGCAAGGTGTGTACAAGACATACAGTTATTGAATTTGAATTATTACACTGACTGTTGATATCATGTTATACAAATGTTTGAATGGCAAAAGTAATTAGAGGTGAGGGTTTGTTTTCTGGTGCTTTTAGGGTCCTAGACCAGTAAAAGCTTATAATAAAATATTGGCTTCCAAAACTCATGGTAATTAGAAAAGAATATTAGATGAACAGATGAAATGAAAGAATGTTTGAATATCTAATAATGGAAGAAACACTTACTAATGATTTTCTAGACAGAAAAAATACTTTACTATATCTGAGCCAATATATTATACGAGTTGGCAATTCGCAAAGTTTTAATCCAAACTAAGAGGAATTTTAACCATGGGAACGAAATCTGAATTATTCATAAAAATACTTTCCAAGAAGTAACGAGATGTAGTTGCACATGTAGATTTTAGCTAAACTATCTTACAAATACATCAAAAAAGAAGAAAACATTTAGATATCCCTCTGCACCAATGAAAAAAATAAAAAGAAACAAAGCAGGAAGTTATCTGCATTCAATCAACTAAATTTATTAGGAGAATAAACCATTAGGTAAAGAAAAAAAAACTATTCTTAAACATTATACTGATAAAAAGAAATATAATTGTTCATATGTATTTTAAAGGAATATATTAAAACTCGGTATGAAGTACAAAAGAAAAGCTATATTAGAACTATTCCTTTGAAGAACAGAAACTGAGTTTTAAAAAGAAATATTGATTTAAACCGAACAAAGGGAAAGAGGCAAATCACGATTTTTGAAAAGCTTATGAATAGTTAATGAACATATAGTTTCTATGAAGACTTTAGGAAAAAACAAAATTTAATTTTTAAAAAAAAAGAGTAAAGGAAATTATATTATCTAAACAATAAAGACCGGACAGTAAAAAACATATATAAACAAAACCAAATTTTTAAAGATTCAGTTACATATTTCAACGATTAACTTTGTTTGCATATTTAATAATGTTACATCTGTTACATTCTAACAAAACCATATTTATTTGGGGAGCCAAGCTGTAATTAGATTATTCCAAAAAATTCTGTATGAATTATGATTATAATGTTTATTTTAACATACAAATTATGGAAAAAGGAAAGAATTAGGTTTGCAAGTGACATACAGATATCTATATTTTTTCAAGGTATTAGAGAACTAACAAAGATATTTATTTGAAAGATGCATGGAAAACAAATAAAAGCAAGAATTAGATACACTCTGGTTATCTCTCAAGATCATCCTTTCTATATTCCAGAAGATAATAAAAAAGTTAATTGGTATTTAAAGGATTGAACTTAATGGATTTTAAAATACTGATTATGCAATAAGTTTTCCTGAGAAGTAAAGGCAATATTCTTTCACCGTTAAAACAGATTTAGTAAATCAAAGAAGTAAGCAAGAAAGAAAAGGAAAAATAAATTAAAAGAAATTGGAAAACAAAACATTAAAGAACAGATATTAGTTGATGATTATAAAGATGTCTTTTAATAAATAAAACTTAAAAGAATAAAATGTGTATATCACTAACTCAAATAAACACAAAATGGTATTGTTAATGAAATAAAAAATAAGATATGTCACAGTTTATGATAAAAATTATACTTGATACATGAAATAAACTATTACTGCCTTCATGTTATTTTTACTTAATTTTATATTACAAGGAAAACACATTTATACCAACCACCAACAAAAAATGCAATCTCTCTATTTTTCGTGTCTTCTGACGGAGGTTAAAATCAACTTTAATACTGTCTTTCGGAGTGTTAAAAGCCGTTAATTGTTTCCAGTATATAAATATATCTTCCATATGCTGTATCAGCATTATCAAATTCTATCCCGTAGCATGGCGTCTCCTTTTTCATGTTGTTCATCAATATCAAATCTGAAATCTTCTGTTTTCTTTCACGTCTCAATGCAGTTGTTTCTCTTTGTAATTTTTCCATCGCTTATGCGGTCTTTTTTCTTTCTTCTCACTACTTTTACCCATATGTGAAAACAAATTACATTACTACCCGAAAAGGCTTAACGCATAACCGCACAACCACCAATCATTCATTATTACTTTGCACTCGGCCAATTTTAATAATAAAATAAAGAATTAATTACTCATTTTATATCTGCTGGTATTAAATACCCTGCTTAACCAACATACCTTTAGTTGCCATGCGACGTAATATATCAAACTGTTAACATCTCCAACATCTCCCATATATTTAAAAATCTACTTTTGGCTTGGCTTGTTCTTTTAATAGTTTCTACCTAGTTGCTGGAATATCCAATTGTTAGTGCGTAAACTCCAGCATGATATAACATGATCGCTATTTGTTTTCCGGATCAAATTTGTGTCGCCATTTTAATATCCAAAATTCTAAACCAATTTTTTTACCAACTTCCATTATACTATTCTTTTGAGCTCAAATTCTTTTTTTATTCGAATCATTGTAGGTTGCTTTTTTATCCACGGAGTCTGCTGTTGTATCACATGTTTAAATTGTTTACGGGACTTATAATATATATTCCATCCGGCAACTCCAATTAGACATAAACTGTATATTAATCTTTTGTAGTATTTAAACTTGGAATTCTTTAACTCTTTTTAACTCATTCATCATCATCATTCTTTTGTTAGTAGATTGTATCTTTATGTTTCTTTCTTATTTCTTCAATTTTCTTTTCTTTTTATTCTTTTTATTTTTTTCTGCTGCCACCTTTCTTTTACCTGCAGATAATCTTTTTGGTTTTTCGTTTTTTATCTTTAGTTTTTCTTTTTCATCCGCCAATATAATTTCACCTTTTTCACTCGTCATTTTTTATAGTATATTCTTCTAAATTCATTATCTTAATATTTCATCAGGATGGTTTATTTAAAATCAATATGTTTTGCTTGTTGTTAACAAGCAGTAAAGGAAGCAAATTACGATTCCGTTCATCTATTATAAGTTTACAACTTGATACTATTCAGAGCATTATTTTACATGACATCTTCTTCTAATCTTGGAATTAATTTTGGGATCCACAACATTAAAATATTTTGAGTTAGTTACACCCATTTAACATATAAATTAATAAAGAGTTTTCCCAATGTCTTTAGTCATTACTTGGCTCCTAAATCTAGCTCTATCGCAGTTTATAGTTAATTTATAATTTGTCTGGTGTCAATATGTATCAATGCTCTCTGATCATTGGTATCGTGTCCAGAATTATCTGTTTACTTCCGTCCACCAGCAACAATTGATGCTAATCTATCAAGTTTCATTTCATCTAATTCATTATTTTCATCACATGTAATGTTTTCTTTGAGTATTTTTTCAGCATCCATTTTTATTGGTATATTTTTAAATATTTTTTTTATTTTATAATAATTAAATACGCAATATCCAACTACTGATAAGACTGCAGTGTTTGTTATAATTGTTAGTATTTGAAGTATTTCAGGTATCATTTTTTTTTATTATATTTTAATCGTACAATTTGTCGGTTTTGAACCAAACCCATTTTGGTGTCATTTTTGGTGGGTTTGGAAGGTGGGTTTGAGTTCAAACCGAACAAAAACTAAAGCATTACTAAAGCATTACTAAAGCAAAAATTTACTCTTTATTTTAATATAATTTAAGTCTGTACTAAGCATACTAACATTCTAAAGCATATACTAAAGACATTGCTAAAGCATTAATTAATAAAAAATTAACTTAATCAACTACCCGAATATTATGGTTGGTCAGTTTTCAAAATTAAACTTACGAGCTTCTCCCTTTTGAGTTCTTCCTATTATCTTTGCCTTTCTTTCCAATGTAGGAATGACATACATTTTTCCTTCGTAGACAATTTTCAAAGCCATCCTGTGCTTTGCGTACAACATATTACCATAACCATTTGTCTTGTTTCTTTTCTTAAATCTTTTTAAACTTTGAATTCTGTATCTTTGATGGATATAAAACCCATACTGATTCGCACGTGTCTTCCTGAATTTAACGCCCATTCCAAAGCATCTATTTTTCTTAGTTAATTCTTTTGTGCACTGCAATCAATCAAATGATTTATAAAGTAGAGAAACCAAGCGCAGACTTTTGCGAGAAAAAAATGTTTAAAACAATTTCTTGTAATTTCTCTTCACCTTTAACAATTGGACTTTACGATTTTAAGATTCTTTTTTTTCGTTTTGTAACATCATCCCAGATCCACTCACTCATTTTATCAATGCTTTGTTCCATTGAATGGCTTGGAACAACAGTATATAAACAATTATAATTACCACCGCCATTATTCATTCTTCGAGTAAGTCGACAACCAAAATCAGTTTCTTCCGCAGCCAGTTTTGACCGCATAATAATTAGCAACCGTGTGATATTTTGGTAATATCATTTAATAATAAAAAATAAAAAAATCTACTTACTCGGTTAATAACTTAAAATTTCTTTTAAATCTACCCTTCTTCAAACATTAAGTGCTTGCATCTTGTCTTAATAATATACTAAAATTAAACATTTATAGTTCACTGCTCGCTGCCTTCTTTCGCGAATTTGTATGTGTAAATCACCTTCTGAGTCATCTCTACTCCTTCTTCCGAAACCATGGATGTGTAGCAGCCGTTTAATCGTAAATCTAACCATAAATTGTAATTGTTTGTTAGATATTTTCTAATGTTGTATAGTTAAACATAAATCTTCTACAATCATACTGTTTCTTATTTCGTTTTGAATTCAAAGCAAGAGAATTATATTTTATCTCATCCCACCTGTGATCTAAGATTTCATTCCTTGACTGCTATAGTTGATCGACTCCTTCTATTTGTCAATTTCTACTCTTTGTTTATATTCGGAATTGTAATAAGTTTAGTTGATTTCTTCCGGTCTCGATTACAGCATTAGAATACCTTTCATACTTCTAAGCAGAACATTTAGATTAATATTCCAAGGCGTATCAGATTATTTTTAGTTATTTATTCTGTGGCTTGATATTCTTGTTCATAATAAAATAACCATTTACCATTACCTGTTGTCTATTTGTCTTGCCAAAGTTCGGGTCCAGGACAACCATATCGAATCCAAACATATGTTTTTATGTATAACTTGAAGTAGGCATCTGTTATTTCAAATGACTTTCATAATCATATGAAAGTAGTTCATCAATTCGATCTAGTCCACCGAGACCAGCTTGATAAAATGGCATATGAGTTTCTAATAGTTCACAAATCAATGTGCATGCAAAAATCTTTCTGTATGCTTTTGCTACAGCCTCGTCTTCTTTGTCTGAGAAGCATGCGCAGCACCAATTCCTATGTTTTAACCATATTATTTTTCACCCGAACCTTGATAGCCATATATTAAACGTTCCAGGGGTGAGACTCTCCATAAACGGGATAACAATGGTAATATCCTATCATCATAAGACATAACTTTCCATTCCACGTTATGTCTAATTGTTTGTTCTTATTATTCAATCTTACCTATGTTTCGATATACTGTTGCATTACACTTCTAGAGTTGTTCAATTTCAAATGCTAATCTGACTGATCCGGAACAATAACATTCTATTGCTAACTTCAGATTAGGAGAATCTCACAGAGCAATTGTTGATTTTTCAATAGTTTGAAGATTATTGTTATACAAACACTTTGACAATTCCTTCTTTATACCACGTGGTTCTACTTTAATTTTCTGTTAAGGTTGAATTTTTCCTTCCCAAAAGCCTGGACATTTTTTAAAGGAAATTTTAAGGAATATTTTAAGTAATAAAATGCAAGGTGGAATGACTTTGATAATTTCTGCGTTTGTAAGAGGGATTATATGAGGATAATGAATTAATTGTAGTATGAGATGATGAAGTTTAATATAACTATAACAAAACCAAAGTGCTCTCATTGAAAGATATCGTTGATTGATGTTGAATACAAGAAACACAAGTTATAGTTAAAAACAGAAACAATATGTAGTTCAAAGAATATTTACCAAAGTGATTAAAAAGAAGAAGTATGGGTTAGGACCCATGTATAATAGTGATTTATTCAAACTTTGAACTTGGTCTATAATAGAAACACTTATTTTAAAGTTGTGATAAAGATATTTCAAATTACTGCCAAAAAAAAAGTGGAAAGTTTATAAAACTTTGTCTTTGCGCGAGTAGAATTAGTAGTCGGTGGAGCAAATGCAATTAGAGACTTATTTAAGCAGCCTGATACAAATCTACAACTAACTAATATTATCAAGCACAGCGGCTAAAAGCTTGCAAAAGGCGCAGATGATCTGACCTAATGTTCAGATATTATAGAAATGACTTGACTTATACCTAAGCAGCTGGGAAACGCAGAGTGGAAAATAAATAGACAAACATCATTATACTGCACGAAACAAGAATCACAAAACAGATATACAAAAAGAGAATGGAATGGTTCCTTTAAACGATGACTACTGTAAAAAGAAATAATTGTCAAAATGAATGGAACTTAAATGTAATGAACAGAATACAGACATAGAGAAAAAGAAAAAACCCGTTAAATTAGAAAACAAGCCAATCAATAATGATGAAATTCCAAATAGAAAGGATAAGTAGTCTCGAATATAGAGATTTCAGAGTTTGAAAAAAGTGCGAAGACTGAAGTGATCTAATGTTTAAGAGATAAATACTAGTCAGTAAATAGGAAAAGGAAACAATAAAAAAGTATTAAAAGAAACACTACATTACCGAGGAAATAAAAACTTTATTTAGAGGAACACAGAATAAACAAAGTAGTGTTTTAACTTCTCGGAATGATTATTGATGTTATTGTTGCAGACTTTATTCCTACTACCGGTAGTGAACTGCAAACACTAAGCCTCCTCCAAAAGATGAAGCGGTAAAAACTGGATAAAAAAAAGCAATTATCAAATCTTGTGTATAAACTGTTAACTACTCCAGCTGGTAAAAGCTGCAGACAGCATTTCCTATTAGTCAGGTTGCTATGTGTTTCTTTGTTGCTTTCTTCCGCGGGTAAAGTTTAATCCTGGTTTGGTGAACAATTTATCGGCTGTATTGTTCTTGTTGCGGAATGTTGATGCAGTGCTATAAACTATATTAATAAAAAGTTAAAAAAAAAAACTATATAATTTCCAAGAACACAACTTAATTTTAATCATTTGTTATTTTCTGAACCTCTCTCATCACAAACGCTTATACTAATTCCGAAAATATCACCATGTGTCAATGTTTTTATTGTGGATTACTAAAAATTTAGATATGAACAATATTCACCGAATGTTTATTTTCAACTGAAACAACACAAAGAAGTATTACTAGGAGCACCATCAAAGAAATTGTAAGGAAAACTATGTATCTGCTCAAGATGAACATAGTATTTTTTTATAAGGTGCAAATCTATTGTGTCTTTTCAACCAATATTCGTTCATTAGCAGTAAATCTTTTCTTATTTTTAAAACCTTAAATTTTTAATATTCTGTTTAAACCTTTACTTATAGCTCAAAAATGTTCTTGAGAGTAATTAAAAGGCATACCATTTTTCATTACAGTTAAGTAAATTATTAATTTCAAAATATATCTACTATTTGTTGAAAACTGTAAAAACCCATTTGAATCTTGTTAGGACTATCAAAAACCTTTTTTATATTATCATCAATTTGAAAATATTAACAACTATAAGTATAAGCTAAAACTCTTTAATCCAGATTATCTTATTCCATATTTTTATCTATATTTGTAACCAAATTTATAGGTGTTTTCAATGTATTGGAAATTGTTTGATCACATTTTTTTAATGAAATAAAAGTATGACAGTCATAATTTCAAATACAACAAAGAATATAGTTTTAATTTAACAGGAGGAATAGTTCTTAAAAAACCTATAAATATAAAAACAATCCAGTTATATTCATCAGATTAGAAGTTTCTAATGCGGATTTCCCAAATAATTTGGAAAATTAACCTATTACCAAAAATATCATCAAATGAAATAGTTAAGAAGATGGAATGCAGGCACTGGTTATCCAGTTTGGCAAATCAATTAGAACTGCCTATATGGTTTGTGTACTACAGTTGTGTATAGATGTTTAAACAAAACCATTTAAAAGCAGGAGGGTTGAGCGGATCCATTATTCTTATTTCACGTTTTACCTACCAAACAAGAAGATTATTATTTTGAATTAGGATTGCTCCTTTAACACAAGATAAAAGTTGGATGCAATTAACAACAGTTATGGCCGTAGGCTCTACGAAAGAGAAATGTTAAACGATTTAATGTAGGACCATCATTCAGATTGAGCACAAAAAAAGGGTAAAAGTGGAAATGTTAAGGTTAGTTCCAAACAACTAGTCAGCTCTTGCATGAACAGAACTTTGATTTTAGACAGATTTATTCTTCAAACTATTTCTAACGCACACTCATCTGACTTTAATTTACAAAAATGACATCTCGGACCAGAAAGTTCCAGTGGAAGAAAATCGTGGTATATTCATCATTTGATATTTCCACCTAAAAATTCCACATTGAATATATATTCTACAAGAAGTGATTTAAGATGTTGGACAACATTTATTTTCATAACTTCAGGAAGGTTTACGAGAAGCAGGCGTTCACGGATCTAACGAATCAATAAAGGAACCTTATTGTTGCGGCTATTCTTGGTTCACAATCTCAACCAAGAACTGTATACTTAACGGAAACGCTTTGATGCACAAAAAAGCAATTTCTTGGCAAAATGTTAGAATGATGCTATCAAATCAGGGCCCCAGGATTTACCGAAGTCAAAATAAAAAATATCAAAAAATTTACGTTAAAAATATCCAGAAGTAAAAGTTGATTATGTTTACGGAATTGGTTTGTACATGTCTCCTAGTAATATGGAATTAAGAATTGGAGAAATACAAAATATTAATAATAAAATTATAGTAGCAAACTGATTATCAAAAGCTTGGATGAATAATGATGTTAATATTCAACCAATTCCAACAATTATAACATACAGAATTAAAGGAAACGCCAACAAAGAAATCTTTACCCAGAACATAAAGAAATATGCTAAATCTTTAGTTAAAGTGTCTGATGGAAATAGAAAAAAAAAAAAAAATAGATCAATAGAACACGAAGATAAAAAAACCAGCATTAATCGTCGTAGTTATATTATATAGGTATTATTACATTTTACTTTTTAGAATATTAATATTTTTCGGGGTTTAGAGGTGTGGGTCCGATGTCAGGCGTCGGGGATAAAAAAATATTTTTTTCTCGTGTCAAATCATTCTTCATTCAGAAAATAAGAAGAAAAAAAAATTTTTTTTTAAAGGTGCCATTATGTGCGGTGTCTATTAATTTTTTTTATTTTTCCGGGTCGCGGGTTCGAATCACGCCGGGGGATAAAATTTTTTTATTTTTTTTTTTTAGGGGTGGTGCGCTAGACTCGCCCAAGTATCATACTTTTTTTGGTTAGTGGGCATCAGTTTGTGTAATTATTTCGTTATTTGATGATTTTGTTTGCTTATTGTTTGGATTGTGGTAAATATGTTAAATTATTGGGTTAGTGGAGGTGAAATGGGGTTGTTATCACCTAAAAAGTAAAAAAATTAATTAAGGTGCGCTAGACTCGCCCAAGTAGTATACTACTGAGGTAATCTAAAAATAGCCCATGCATATCATTAACCTTGCCACGTGCTGATCTCCTGTGTTGTCGATCATAGATATTTTAGGTGTAACATAGTTGATACATGCTTATTAATTGGTACCACGTAACGAAGTCTTTTAGTGCATGTACTTGTCTCTAAAGCTGCTATATAAATGACATTAGCAACTGCCAAAACGAAAAAACCCTACATATCCCTTTAAAAGTGAAACTTTTTTTCAAGAAAAAAACTAAATAAACCCTTTATGATATACAAATACGTAATTAAAAAAAATTGTGAAAATAAAAAAAACAAATTGAAAGGGAAAGGATGATGGCACAACTTAGCAAGCCTTTCCTTTTAAAAGGAAACTTTATACTCTTTATTCATTCCTACTTGTACGGCATCATCAAAGTAACTATGACTCTCATTAAATTTAGTTCTTTGCACCCTAGAGTTCTTTTCGCGTATAAAATATCTTTTTGTTGAATAGTCAAAAAGTAAACATCCGTTTTCAACGGAAGTTATTGTAATGTGTCAAACTGGAACATGCAGACAATTAAAGCATGAACAAAGGATTATTTTACAATTTTAACCAGTTTAACGTTACAGATACAGTAGAGTTGGCGGACAGACATCTGTAGGATATCACCGTTATTTTGTAAATGCACTTTGTCAAAAACCATGCGAAGAATATTCTGGATACAGAACCCCGAGAAGGATCAGATTTCGCAGATCATAACCTTATAAATTAATGGGTTAGTGTTTTGTTTTCTAAATAAAACCTAGCTTATTGTATGTTTATTACTGGTAGATATCATCACTTGCTTAAAGAATAAAAGAAAAACAGCTTCTCAAGTAGGCCTACTGTACACTTAAAATAGATAAATACAGAATCCCTAAAGAAAGCCCAACACGGCAAAATTGAAAATGTTGCAGGCTCGGTTTGATGGAGCCTGTTCATGGAAGGTACTGTCAAGTGCATACTACCGTCCACGCCCCCTAGCACCGGCTTAAGCAGAATTCAACATTTAAATTTCAACAATAAAACTTGCAAGGTAAGGACAGTTTAGTTATTGCTACTCTTGGTTAATTAGCTCACCAGAGCCGAAGGCTCAGGGGGAGCTATTAGTATCAAAGGGGGATGCTCCGGCGTCCATCGTCCGTCGTCATGCGTCAACAATCGTCTTCACTGAAACTACTAAGCAGATTTACTTCAGATTTGGTCTGTAGCATCCCTGTGACTGTCACACTTGAATTTGCTCATGTCATTCCAATTGGCCCCTTTTAGGGGTCAGCAGAGCTAAAAATAGACAATAGCCACCGCCGGGCGGGGGCAACGCTCGACTTTTTACTTTTTCTTTTTCTAAACGCAAACATAGAAAGGTTTGAAGCATATCTTAACGTTTCCTTTTTATAAATTTAGTTGGTCTGTTGTCAATTAGTTTTTGTTTATATATTTTGTATATTAATATATGAATTAGAAACATTACGCAATTTCTACAAATAGCCAACATTAAGCAATTTCTAAAAATAGCAAACATTACGCAATTTCTAAAAATATAAACAATGACGCAATTTCTATAAATAGAAACAATGACGCAATTTCTAAAAATAGCAACAATGACGCAATTTCTATAAACAGCAAACAATGACGCAATTTCTAAAAAATAGAAACAATGACCGCAATTTCTAAAAATAGAAACAATGACGCAAATTTCTAAAAAATAGAAAAAACATATGACGCAATTTCTTTAAAAATAGCAACAAGACGCAATTTTCTAAAAATAGCAACAATGACGCAATTTCTAAAAAAAATAGCAACAATGACGCAATTTCTAAAAAATAGCAACAATGACGCAATTTCTATAAATAGCACCAATGACGCAATTTCTAAAAATAGCAACAATGACGCAATTTCTAAAAATAGAAACAATGACGCAATTTCTAAAAATAGCAACAATGACGCAATTTCAATGACGCAATTCTATAAATAGAAACAATGACATAATTCTTGTTGTTGTTGTAAATATATATATATACACACACACACCAATAAATATATAATAATGGTCATTTAATGCACAAATCTGAGAAAATTCAGTAATCTAACCTTCAAGGTCAAGGTCATTAAAGAGCCCAAGCAAATTTGGGTTTGATAAACAACGAGGTCTGGTCCTTAAGAATGTTCTGTTTATAATATAAGTTGATCCCTTCAATAATAGCAAAGTTACAGGTCAGTTACCGCAAAAACAATGAAAATTTCAATAATTTGACCTTCAAAAGACAATGTCATTAATGAGTGAAGGTCAAGGTTCTTTCGGTATATTTTTAACACTTAATCTTGAAGATTATTATGTTTTTCAAGTTTCAAGACAATCCATTCAAAAATAACAAAGTTACAGCCAAATAATAGCCAAAAAAATGAAAATTTCAATAATTTTGACCTTCAAGTCAAGGTCATTTATGAGTGAAAAGGTCAAGTCTGTCTAGTTTTTTTTTTTTTAAGGGATATCCCTGAAGATAATTATGTTCAAGTTTGAAGACAATCTATTCAAAAATAACAAAGTTTACAGCCAATAATAGCCAAAAAAAAATGAAAATTTCAATAATTTGACCTTCAAAGTAAAGGTCATTTATGAGTGAAGGTCAAGGTCTGCGCGGGTTATTTTTAAGGGATATCCTTGAAGATTATTATGTTTCAAGTTTTGAAGACAATCCATTAAAAAAAATAACAAAGTTACAGCCAATAACAGCATGAAAAGCAAAAATTGGACTTTTAACCTTGAAGGTCAAGGTCATTTATGGATGAAGGTCAAGGTTAGTGTGGTCTACTGAAAGGTTTTGTCCCAAGGGTTGTTTGTGGCCAAGTATGAAGACAATACATCAAGAAATAAAAAAGTTATGATCCAGGTACAAGTTTGCGGACGGGGGAACGGCAACGGCAACCTGACTTTAACAATACTACTTTTTTTTCAAAAAAAAAAAAAAAAAAAAAAAAAGTAGAGCTAAAAAACCTTTCAACATCTTCTTCTACAGAACTAATAGATGGATGATCACTAAATTTTGTCTGTACCATTCTTGGGTAGTCTTTTTTCAAGTTTGCTCATATTTATTTGATTGGCCCCTTTTAGGGGCCGCTAAAGCTAAAAATAGAAAAACCATTAAACGTCTATTTCTACAGAACTAATTGATGGAAGATCACCAAACTTTGTCTGTAGCATTCTTGGGTAGTCGTTTATCAAGTTTGCTAATATTATTATGATTGGCCCCTTTTAACGCAAAAGCTAAAAATAGAAATACCTTTAAATGTCTATTTCTACAGAACTAATGGATGGATGATCACCAAACTTTGTCTGAAGCATTGTTGGGTAATCTTTTATCAAGTTCATATTAATTTGATTGGCCCCTTTTAGGTGCCGCTAAAGCTAAAATAGAAAAACCTTTAAACATCTTCTACTTCAGAACCAATTGATTGATGATCACCAAACTTTGTCTGTAGCTAGCATTCTTGGGTACTCTTTTATCAAGTTTGCTTATATTAATTTGATTAGCCCCTTTTAGGGGCTACTAAATCTAAAAATAGAAAAAACCTTCGAACATCATTTCCTACTGAAATAATTGATAGATGATCACCAAACTTAGCATTCTTAGGTAGTCTTTTATCAAGTTTGTTCATATTAATTTGATTAGCCCTGTTTAAGCTAAAGCTTAAATACCCCAGGTCATTTCTTTTTTCCTCAAATTATTGTTTAAACATATTCTATGCTCAAATTTAATATTAGAATATATTGACATTGCAACACTGAAAAGCAGTTGTTTCTGATGAAGCGACTCATGATGGCCCTCTTGTTTTTGTTACAGTTAGATTTAGTTTACAAATTCAGATCATCACAGTATTTGTCCGGGGTAATAAAATAAATAACACGTAAAAATACGGTTAACCTCGGCTACGCCTCGGGTAACAGTATTTTCCTCGGGATGATATTTTTACTGTTACCCACAAACCCATGTGTTATTTATATATTGATCACAAACCCATGTGTTATTTATATATTGATAACATTTGAAGTACCGATATACAATTTGCATTGAAAATGATTAATATGATTACAAACATCTAGAAAATGTCATCACTGCAATATACAAATGAAACACGATAACCTGTAGAATTAACACAACTGAACGTATAACTTTACTTAATTAACTTTTAATATTTGACATTTGTTCTCGTCGCACAGATTATAAAATAGTGTTGACATCGATGAGAACACTGTTTGAAAAGCCACTTAAATTGATGTTGATGTTTTATATCACAACAATAACTCTCCCACTTAAAACTCTGGTCACACCTAGTGACCAAATTTCTAAATTTTACCAGTTCATGTTAAATGTTGAATTCTGCTTAAGCCGGTGCTAGGGGGCGTGGACGGTAACTTGCACTTTCCAGTACCGTCCATGAACAGGCTCAATCAAACCGAGCCTGCAACATTTTCAATTTTGCCGTGTTGGACTTTCTTTAGGGATTCTGTATTTATCTATTTTAGTATCATACAATTATATTCTTAGGTAACCATAAGTTGATTAAAAGTTCAACTTTTTTTTAAATAACTGTCATTGATCAAGCAGGGTTTCTGACGACATACCCATTCGCTAAGAAAACGAAATTTTTGCAGAAAGATAAATACTTGTTTTCTTATGTTTAGACAATTTGACAAAAACTATTTACTTCAATAACCATATGGCAAAAAATTAATTTAAAGGTTAGTTGTATTTCATATTATTACTTCTTATTGTTCATACCCATTTTATTTATACTGACTATTCGCATGTTATTACATTATACTTGTATATTGTAATCTGTGTCATTCAAAATAAAGTATGTGTTCTATTCACAAACCCATGTGTTATTTATATAATATTCATGCCTGAATTTATTAAACTCGTAGGAAAATATAATATGCTCGCCAGCGGCTCGCATAACATAATTTTATTAAACACGTTCAATAAAAAATGATAAACAAGATCAACGTTCAATGAACGTAACCCCCATATGACCCAGCAACAAGAACCAGCGGCAAGGAGCCCAGGCGGACCCCAAACAAAAACAGGACAGGGCAAAGACAGAGCACGGACAGGTTAATCATTAAATTATAAATAATTTGAAACTAATTAGGAATTCAAAGAAAAGAATAATAAACCCACAAAGGAGAAGGGGACAAGAGACCGGGGAATTAAAGAAATAAAAACTAGAGGCAATGGGGAAGATACTTACCGTGGACGAGAAAACAACAAGGGACACAAACAAAAGTGTCACCAAAACAGTATGAAACAACATAGACATACATCTGAGGAACACAGAGGGGCGCCGTCTTAGTATTCAACTTAACAATATTATCTATAAATTTGAAAGCGGAAATTGTGATTTTGATTGGGAAGGTGGCATGCGCAGTTCATCGTTACGTTAAAGACGTCATAAGTATTGTGACGTCATTAACGTAGTTACCAAAGCTTAGAGGGACAGACAAAATCACACCTCATCGTTTTCAATATAGTCTATAAAAGGTAAAGATTAGAAAATGTGCTCATGTTTTAAGAGAAATTTTTGCTGTGTACCGGATAACCATGTTGAACGTCGGGAGTTTGACGTCCGTAACCGATAATCTGAACGATGCAATATTCTTCTGCGTACCACGAGGATAATTCAGCGTCTTTCTCGAGGACCTTAATTCCTGGAAACTTGATATATCTGGCTTCATGTGCCTGTACAAGTATGCAACTGACGATCTAGTTCTGAAGCCTGGACCCCGAGTACAAATATGCTTGGTACAAATTCAGAGCTGACGCCGAATGTATCAAAGTTAAAGGATGGATACCAGTTGACCAGATAGTGTCACTTGTTTAAGCAAAAGAGATAAATACAGAATCCCTAAAGAAAGCCCAACACGGCAAAATTGAAAATGTTGAAGACTCTGTTTGATTGAGCCTGTTCATGGACGGTACTGAAAAGTGCAAAATATAAAAAACAAGATCAACAAGGAAAGGCGGCGTTCAATGAACGCAACCCCCATACGATTCAGCAACAAGAACCAGTGGCAAGGAGCCCAGGCAAGTTACCGTCCACGCCCCCTAGCACCGGCTTAAGCAGAATTCAACATTTAAACATAAAATAGTAAAATTTTGAATTTAGAAACATCCGCAGATGTTTTCATACGGCGGTTATCATGGAACCTTCAATGAGACACAGTAGTGCCATTCTATGAAAAGCGGCGTATGGTCCCCAAGTAAAAGAATGCTTTTGTCCTAAACGAGAAAACAATGGGCGGAACTAAATAAAATGGAATTTTGAAAGGGGATCCGAGGTTATGAAGCCTGCGTATCACAGATAAGACGTCAAAAGACAAATTTAAAAAGCAGGCAACATAACCTTAGGTTGATTCAACATTATTCAATAAAGTAGATAAAAAGAAAATCCCTAAAGAAAGCCCAACACGGCAAAATTGAAAATGTTGCAGGCTCGGTTTGATTGAGCCTGTTCATGGACGGTACTGGAAAGTGCAAGTTACCGTCTACGCCCCCTAGCACCGGCTTTAGCAGAATTCAACATTTAAACATGAAATGGTAAAATTTTGAATTCAGAAACATCCGCAGATGTGTTCATACGGCGGTTATCATGGAACCTTCAATGTGACACTTCCGTGCCATTCCATGAAAAGCGGCGTATGGTCCCCAAGTAATAAAAAGCGTGTGCCCTAAACGAGAAAACAATGGGCGGAACTAAATAATATGGAATTTTGAAAGGGGATCAGAGGTTATGAAGCCTGCGTATCACAGATAAGACGTCAAAAGACAAATTTAAAAAGCAGGCAACATATCCTAAGGGTGGTTCGACATTATTCAAGTAGGAATATTGGAACCACCCAACTAGAAAATGCCGAAAAGTTGAAACTAAAAATACCACAAGCACAACAATAATGTCGTGCTGAACGATCTTTAAGGATCGAAAATATAACATCATTGATTAAATGTACGGGGAGACTTTTTACAGCCGCTACACGGCACAAATAACACGGATGTGATCATAAAATAGATAAATACAGAATCCCTAAAGAAAGCCCAACACGGCAAAATTCACTCAGTCATCCCTCTGCCTGTTTAAAGATCAAAAAATAGATAAATACAGAATCCCTAAAGAATCCCTAAATCAACTTTGTATCTAATTATTTATATTTTAAGACTTGCCCAGGCGGACCCCAAACAAAAACAGGACAGGGCAAAATACGTGCAACATCCCTCACGCGCCTTATTGAACGCCGCCTTTCCTTGTTGATCTTGTTTATCCTATTTTAGCACCGGCTTGAGCGGTACTCCATTCTCAACACTTTATAGTGTTGGCATCAATGATCCCGAAGGACCAGAAAATACAAGCAATTATCATAGTATTGCAAGCAATCCATAAGTTCCCTACCGGTAAGAACCCCAGCAACATTCTGATGGGCCATTGGCCATTCAATTTTACCAGTGAATGAATGACATGAATGAACTCTATTTTAAGATCACATCCATGTTATTTGTGCCGTGTGGCGGCTGTAAAAAGTCTCCCCGTACATTTAATCAATGATGTTATATTTTCGATCCTTGAAGATCGTTCAGCACGACATTATTGTTGTGCTTGTGGTATTTTTAGTTTCAACTTTTCGGCATTTTCTAGTTGGGTGGTTCCAATATTCGTACTTGAATAATGTTGAATCACCCTTAGGATATGTTGCCTGCTTTTTAAATTTGTCTTTTGACGTCTTATCTGTGATACGCGCAGGCTTCATAACCTCTGATCCCCCTTTCTAAATTCCATTTTATTTAGTTCCGCCATTGTTTTCTCGTTTCGGGCACACGCTTTTATTACTTGGGGACCATACGCCGCTTTTCATGGAATGGCACGGAAGTGTCACATTGAAGGTTCCATGATAACCGCCGTATGAAAACATCTGCGGATGTTTCTAAATTCAAAATTTTACTATTTCATGTTTAAATGTTGAATTCTGCTTAAGCCGGTGCTAGGGGGCGTGGACGGTAACTTGCACTTTCCAGTACTGTCCATGAACAGGCTCAATCAAACCGAGCCTGCAACATTTTCAATTTTGCCGTGTTGGGCTTTCTTTAGGGATTCTGTATTTATCTATTTTTTTATTATATCTTTTGAGTTCTAAGTTTGTCTATATCACAGTAATGTGTTAAGTTTCCCTGCCTAGTAAGGAAATTATGTTTATACAACCTTGTCATATTATTACAATGTGGGATTTTAAAGTAATCCTATAAGGAATGAAGAAGGTGGAGTGAAAAATTCCAATTTCTCGAAAAAAATCTTAAGTTCAAAGGGGACATAATTCTGGAAATAGTCTTGCTAGAGTATTTAACCTTCTCAAAAATGTTAAGTGATAATAAGAAACATATATATGAAGTTTGAAGTAGATACATTAGGAAATAAAAAAGTTATTTAAAGAAGACAACTTTTTTTTTCATAAAAATTCTAAGTTCAAGTGAGGTAATACTGATAATTTTTGTGCTAGAGTTGTAATTCTGGAAACAAAGTGATCCCTCGGAAGCATTAATCACAACAAAATAACATAAGAATTGCAGACTCGGTTTGATTGAGTCTGTACATGAGGGATAATGAATAAGTGCAACATCCCTCACGCCCCCTAGCACCGGCTTGAGCGGTACTCAATTCTCAACACTTTATAGTGTTGGCATCAATGATCCCGAAGGAGCAGAAAATATAACAACACTGAAGTGAAGTACGGGGCGACTTTTTATCACCTTATAGTGTTTTTAAACCTTGTCACATATGATGTGGTTGATGACCAGAAACTTATATTTAAAGTTTGAAGTAAACACCTTAAGAAATAAAGAACTTATGTATTTATCTATTTTATGATCACATCCGTGTTATTTGTGCCGTGTGGCGGCTGTAAAGTCTCCCCGTACATTTAATCAATGATGTTATATTTTCGATCCTTGAAGATCGTTCAGCACGACATTATTGTTGTGCTTGTGGTATTTTTAGTTTCAACTTTTCGGCATTTTCTAGTTGGGTGGTTCCAATATTCCTACTTGAATAATGTTGAATCACCCTTAGGATATGTTGCCTGCTTTTTAAATTTGTCTTTTGACGTCTAATCTGTGATACGCAGGCTTCATAACCTCTGATCCCCTTTCAAAATTCAATTTTATTTAGTTCCGCCCATTGTTTTCTCGTTTAGGGCACACGCTTTTTATTACTTGGGGGCCATACGCCTCTTTTCATGGAATGGCACGGAAGTGTCACATTGAAGGTTCCATGATGACCGCCGTATGAACACATCTGCGGATGTTTCTAAATTCAAAATTTTACTATTTCATGTTTAAATGTTGAATTCTGCTTAAGCTGGTGCTAGGGGGCGTGGACGATAACAACACTGAAGTGAAGTACGGGGCAAACCTAAAGTCCACTCCGGTTAAACCGGTAGGGGACTAATAACAACACTGAAGTGAAGTACGGGCCAACGTTTTAAGGCTGCCACACAGCACTTGACACCTGCTGTTGTGAAGTATAAAAATCTGGAAACAAAGTGATCCCTCGGAAGCATTAATCACAACTAAATTACAAGAATTACAAAACCATAATCTATGCACTAGTCTTGGATCATATGGACGATTTTTCTTAAGGCAACGAAAAATAAGAATCCCTAAAGAAAGCCTAACACGGCAAAATTGAAAATATTGCAAGCTCGGTTTGATTGAGCCTGTTCATGGACGTACGGTACTGTAACGTGCAAACTACCGTCCACGCCCCCTAGCACCGGCTTAAGCAGAATTCAACATTTAAACGTGAAATAGTAAAAAATTTTAATTTAGAAACATCCGCAGATGTGTTCATACGGCGGTTATCATGGAACCTTCAATGTGACACTTCCGTGCCATTCCATGAAAAGCGGCGTATGGTCCCCAAGCAATAAAAAGCGTGTGCCCTAAACGAGCCTGTTCAACTGTTTGCGTTGTGTAGGTTCGATCTGTATTGACTCTCGATTCAATGTACAAAATATGTTGCTGGCATTTGTGTCTAACAAACACATGCTTTGTTTATTTTCAAACTTTGTCCGGGACAATACCGTGGAATTACAAAAGGTATCAACAAGAAACTTAGCCGGTAGATAGATATCATTAAGTAGAAGTGCAGTGCAAAGAATAGTTAATCTGCCGTAATTTTTGAATTATTGCGCTTTGAACTTTGTCCGGGACATTACTTTGAAACAACAAGAGGAATACTTTTCTGTTTCAAAAACCTATCCGGGGAGCATCACTCGGTTCAACCGTCTCCTATCATTAAATATGATAAACAAGATCGACAAGGAAAGGCGGCATTCAATGAACGCAGCCCCCACCCGACCCAGCAACAAGCGCCAGCGGCAAGGAGCCCAGGAGGACCCCAAAGAAGTTAAGTTTTACTTATACCAATGGCTCCATAATTTACACACTTACTAATCAATACCAAGTTCATGATCTGGGCAAAATACATAATCATGGCTTCCTTTTTGTACCTAGTAATTGCCCTTAAAAAAATATGAAAATGAATTATTTGTTAAACAAACCGGCAAGTTAGATATATCTTAATAAAATAGTGGAAAGCAGCATCCCTAAAGAAGGCCCAACACGGCAAAATTGTGAAATGTTGCAGGCTCGGTTTGATGGAGCCTGCTCATGGACGGTAATAGAAATAGCAATCTCCTTTTGATGAGTTAAGTGTCAGTTAGCTCAAGGTCAAAGGGTGCCCGTTCATGCCTGAAGTAATGCACGGAAGTGCACCTGGGGTCCTTTCTCCAACAGTAAAGCTGGAACATCGCCATATGACATATTATGTACATTGTAAATATGTGTCAAGTGCAAAATATGGTAAACAAGATCAACAAGGAAAGGCGGCGTTCAATGAAAGCAACCCCCATATGACCAAGCAATAAGAACTAGTGGCAAGGAGCCCAGGCAGACCCCCTAGCACCGGCTTAAGCAGATTTAACATGATCTGGTAAAATTTAGAATTTTGAAACATTCGCAGATGTGTTCATATGGCGGTTATCATGGAACATTTAATGTGACACGTTAGTGCCATTCCATGAAAAGCGGCATATGGTCCCCAAGTAAAAAATGCATGCGCCCTAAACGAGAAAACAATGGGTGGAACTAAATAAAATGGAATTCTGAAAGGGGATCCGAGGTTATAAAAGGGGATAAGAGGTTATGAAGCCTGTACTGAGAGAAAATGAATAAGTGCAACATCCCTCACGCCCTTTAGCACCGGCTTGGGCAGCAGCGGTGTCTCATCTTGTGGTTCCACAATTAAATGTCCGTGCTCTGTCTTTGCCCTGTCCTGTTTTTGTTTGGGGTCCCCCTGGGCTCCTTGCCATTGGTTCTTGTTGCTGGGTCATGTGGGGGTTGCGTTCATTGAACGCCGTTCCTTGTTGATCTTGTTTATCATATTTTGAGCGGTACTGAAGCCTGCATATCACATGTAGGTTGATCGAGTCTGTACACGAGAGATAATGAATAAGTGCAACATCCTCACGCCCCCTAGCACCGGCCTGAGCGGTACTCCATTCTCAACACTTAATAATGCTGGCATCAATGATCCCGAGGGACCAGAAAATATAACAACACTGAAGTGAAGTACGGGACAACTTTTACAGCTGCCACACGGCACTTGACACCTGCGGTTGTGAAGTACAAAATTATGGAAACAATGTGATCCCTCGGAAGCATTAATTACAACAAAATTACATAAGAATTGCAGACTCGGTTGATCGAGTCTGTACATGAGAGATAGTGAATAAGTGCAACATCCCTCACGCCCCCTAGCACCGGCTTTAGCGGTACTGAAGCCTGCATATCACATGAAGGTATGAAGCCTGTATATCACAGATATGACGTCAAAAGACAAATTTAAAAAGCAGGCCACATATCCTAAGGGTGATTTCACATTAGCGGCTGTTTCACATTAACACATTTGCGGCTGTTTCTAAATTCAAAATTTTACTATTTCATGTTTAAATGTTGAATTCTGCTTAAGCCGGTGCTAGGGGGCGTGGACGGTAACTTGCACTTTCCAGTACCGTCCATGAACAGGCTCAATCAAACCGAGCCTGCAACATTTTCAATTTTGCCGTGTTGGGCTTTCTTTAGGGATTCTGTATTTATCTATTTCAACAGTATTCAAATTAAGAAAGAAAAGCCAGTCTTTGGACAAAATTGAAACACTTACCAAAAGAAGATTAAAAAGGAAGTAATGACTTCTCCGATGAAGATTACGAAACAAGAGGGCCATGATGGCCCAAAGTCGCTCACCTGTATATAGGCCCCCGGAGCAGGGCCAGTTTAAACCCCAGGGCTTTTATTTGAACAAACTTGGTTGACACCCATTAAATGATGTTTCATGCTAAACATCTAAGGTCTAGCTTGTTGGGTTTTTAGCTCACCTGTCACAAAGTGACAGGGTGAGCTTTTGTGATCGCTTTTCGTCCGGCGTCCGTCCGTCCATCGTCCGTCCGTAAACTTTTGCTTTAAATGACATCTCCTCATAAACCACTGAGCCAATTTCATCCAAACTTCACAGGAATGTTCCTTTGGTGGTCACCTTTAAAAATTGTTCAAAGAATTTAATTCCATGCAGAACTCTGGTTGCCATGGCAACCGAAAGAAAAATCTTTAAATATCTTCTTTTAAACAACCCGAAGAGCTAGAGCTTAGATATTTGGCATGAAACATCTTCTAATGAGTGTCTACCAAATTCTGGAAACAATATGATAAACAAGATCGACAAGGAAATGCGGCATTCAATGAACGCAGCCCCCACCCGACCCAGCAACAAGCGCCAGCGGCAAAGAGCCCAGGAGGACCCCAAAGAAAAACAGGACAGGGCACAAGGCAGAGTAAAATAGCAAAATAACACAAGAATTGCAGACTCGGTTTGATTGAGCCTGTACATGAGGGATAATGAATAAGTGCAACATCCCTCACGCCCCCTAGCACCGGCTTGAGCGGTACTCAATTCTCAACACTTTATAGTGCTGGCATCAATGATCCCGAAGGACCAGAAAATATAACAACACTGAAGTGAAGTACGGGGCAACTTTTTACGGCTGCCACACGGCACTTGACACCTGCTGTTGTGAAGTACAAAATTCTGGAAACAAAGTGATCCCTCGGAAGCATTAATCACAGCAAAATAACAGTTTGTTCAAATAAAAGCCCTGGGGTCAAAATTGGCCCCGCCCCAGGGGGTCATTGATTTTCCCTATATGCATATAGTAAAAACTTAAAAAATCTTCTTTTAAAGAACAGTAAGAGCTAGAGCTTAGATATTTAGCATGAAACATCTTCTAGTGAATGTCTACCAAGTTTGTTCAAATAAATGCCCTGGGGTCAAAATTGGCCCTGCCCCAGGGGGTCATTGATTTTCCCTATATGCATATAGTAAAAACTTAAAAAAAACTTCTTTTAAAGAACCCAAAGAGCTAGAGCTAAGATATTTAGCATGGAACATCTTCTAATGAGTGTCTAACAAGTTTGTTCAAATAAAAGCCCTGAGGTCAAAATTTGCCCTGCCCCAGGGGGTCATAGATTTTCCCTATATGCATATAGTAAAAACTTAAAAATCTTCTTTTAAAGAACCCAAAGAGCTTGAGCTAAGATATTTGGCATGAAACATCTTCTAGTGAGTGTCTACCAAGTTTGTTCAAATAAAAGCCCTGGGGTCAAAACTGGCCCCGCCCTGGGGGGGTCATTGATTTTCCCTATATGCATATAGTAAAAACTTAAAAAACTTCTTTTAAAGAACCCAAAGAGCTAGAGCTAAGGTATTTAGCATGAAACATGTTCTAATGGGTGTCTACCAAGTATGTTCAAATAAAAGCCCTGGGGTCAAAACTGGCCCCGCCCCGGGGGTCATTGATTTTCCTTTTATGTGTATAGCAAAAACTTAAAATCTTTGAAAAAACCCAAATAGCTAGAGTTTAGATATTAAGCATGAAACATCTTTAAGTAAATATCTACAAAGTTTGTTCAAATAAAAGCCCGGGGGTCAAAACTGGCCCTGCCCCAGGGGTGTCATTGTTTTTAACTATATGCATATAGTAAAAACATAAAAAAACTTCTTTTAAAAAACCCAATGAGCTAGAACTTAGATGTTTAGCATGAAACATCTTCTTATGGGTGTCTACCAAGTCTGTTCAAATAAACAAATAAAAGCCCTTGGGTAAAAATTGGCCCGGGGGTGGGGGGGGAACTATATACAGGTGAGCGACCTCAGGGCCATCATGGCCCTCTTGTTTATAAGAAGATGTATGTATGTATGTATATATTATGTATGTATATATATGTATGTGTGTATATATATATATATACATACATACATATATATAGATGTATGTATATATATAATATGTATATATCTAAAAAAAAAAAGTCGAGCTAATGAATGACCCCCGGGGCGGGGCCAATTATTGGCTCTTATTTGAACGAACTTGGTAGACATCCATTAGAACATGTTTCATGCTAAATATCTTAGCTCTAGCTCTTTGCATTCTTTAAAAGAAAATTTTTTAAGTTTTTACTATGTGCATATAGGGAAAATCAATGACCCCCTGGGGCGGGGCCAATTTTGACCCCAGGGCTTTTATTTGAACAAACTTGGTAGACACCCATTAGAAGATGTTTCATGTTAAATATCTTAGCTCTAGCTCTTTGGGTTCTTTAAAAGAAGATTTTTTAAGTTTTTACTATATACATATAGGAAAAAATCAATGACCCCCCGGGGCCGGGCCGATTTTAATTCTAGGAACAAAATTTGAACAACTTTGGTTTTGGACCTATAGATGATACCATAGACCAAATATCAAAGCTCTAGGCCATTTACTTTCAGACCGGGGATTTTTAAAGTTTTATAAAATAGATAAATACAGAATCCCTAAAGAAAATAGATAAATACAGAATCCCTAAAGAAAGCCCAACACGGCAAAATTGAAAATGTTGCAGGCTCGGTTTGATTGAGCCTGTTCATGGACGGTACTGGAAAGTGCAAGTTACCGTCCACGCCCCCTAGCACCGGCTTTAGCAGAATTCAACATTTAAACGTGAAATAGTAAAATTTTGAATTTAGAAACATCCGCAGATGTGTTCATACGGCGGTTATCATGGAACCTTCAATGTGAACTTCCGTGCCACAATTCCATGAAAAGCGGCGTATGGTCCCCAAAGTAATAAAAAGCGTGTGCCCTAAACGAGAAAACAATGGGCGGAACTAAATAAAATGGAATTTTGAAAGGGGATCAGAGGTTATGAAAGCCCTGCGTATCACAGATAAGACGTCAAAAGACAAATTAAAAAGCAGGCAAACATATCCTAAGGTGATTCAACGCATTATCGTCAAGTCCATAGATAGGAATACTGGAAAAACCACCCCAACTAGAAAATTCCGAAAAGTTGAAACTAAACAATAGGGCCACAAGCACACAACAATGTCGTTGCGTGAACGATCTTCCAGGATCGAAATATAACCATCACCTTGATTAAGTGGTGCGGCAGGGACTTTTTACGCCGCCACACGCACAATAACACGCATGTGGAGCATATAACAATAGATCAAATACTGAATCTCCTCAAAGAAAGCCAAACACGGGGTCAAAATTGAAGAATGTATCGGCAGGGGGGCTCGGGGTTTATATGATTTTGTCGAAAAGACAAGTTCCTAAAAATTGTGTTACATAGACAATCACTGTGGCAATAGTGGTCTGAAGTGTACCGTAGCTACAGCCCACACTAGCCCGACTCTAGCAGAAGCATTCTATGACATTATTAAACTATGAAATATGTAAAAGGTCTTATGAAGTTTAGTACAACATCCGACTAGATGGTGCTTCATAGCAGGACAGATTGTTCTCATATAGTCTGCCCATCTAATTGTACAAATGTGTCTCTAGTGTCAAAATGGCCCGCCCCGGGTCATAGTTGTCTCTGCAACCTGTCCTGTTTATTAGTTTGGGTCCGCCTTTATAGCTCTCCTATGACACATATATAAGAGATTAACTATCGTTTTCTCGTGAATGTTGGCAAAGGTACCAGTGTAAATATATATTGGGGGTGATAGACACTTGGTGGTTCACTCTCATATACCGCACACCAAGATTGTCCTTCTGAGTTATAGATGCTTCCCTCCGTACGGTCCACTAATTTAAATTTTCTACGACTCACATCGCGACCATAGAGTAATGAAGGAGAGCTCAATCAGACCCTCTCGCTGTTTCATGGGCTGGGCCAATTATTGACTCACCGAGGGCCATATTACTAATTTTGAATTCAAATGGTTGAGAGATAAAAGAGGATAACTACCACATCATTTTCTAGTGAGCCACCAAAATACTCATATACCGCTCTAGCTAGCCAATTCAGAGAAGATTTTTTTCAATGTTTTATATAAACAATATTAGAAACAACCGATGACCCCCCGAGGCGGGGCCAATTTTGACATAGGGACAAAATTTGTACAAACTTTTGTATTGGACCTTCAGATGTACCATAGACCAAAGTATATCAAGTCTAGGCCATTTACTTCAGACCAGAAGATTTTCTAAGTTTTATTTTTTTGATTAAACCCCCCCCCCTTCCCCGGTTTTTCCTGTCCCCCTTCCCCCTTTGTGGCCATTATTTTTTTCTTTGAATTCTTAATCAGTTAAAATTATTTATCCATTTAATGATTAACGTGTCTTTGCCCTGTCCTTTTTTATGTTTTGGGGTCCGCCTGGGGCTCCTTAGCCATTGGTTTTCCTGTTGCTGGGTCATAGGGGGGGTTGGGGTTCATTAAAGGGGGCCGCCTTTCCTTTTTGGGAATCTTTTTTTTTCATTTTTTCCAACCCAAAAACCAGCCGGCAACATTTGAAATTTTTCCGTGTTTGGGTTTTTTTAGGGATTTTCTTTTTTTATCTTTTTCCCCTTTTTTATGTTTTTGAAAAAAAAAAACCAAATGCCCCCCGGCGGGGGGAAATTTTTGGGCCCCAAAGGGCCCATTAAAGGTCTACAAAACCCCCCACTGTTATCCCAAAAAATTTTTTCTAATTTTTTTAACCCCTTTTTCCCAAAAATTTCCAGAGAAGAAGTTTTTTTTAAGATTTACTAAACCCCATGGGAAGGGAAAAAAACCCTATGCCCCCCCGGGGCGGGCCCAATTTTTGACACTGGGGAAACAATTTGAAAAAAATTGGGTAGAGCCCCCCCTAGGATGATCCCCATATATAAAAATCAAAGCTCGGGGCCATTACTTTCAGACAAAAGTTTTTCTAATTTTGTTAAAGTTTTGTTTTTGTTAAAAATTTTTGAAAAATGAGTTTACCCTCAACCCGGTGCTGGGGGTGAGGGATTTGCATTTATTCATTACCCCTCATGTACAGACTCAATCAAACCGAGCTGCAATTCTATGTTATTTTGGGTGATTAATGTTCAGGGATCACGTTCCAGAATTTTTTTACTTTTAAAAAGCAGTGTCAAGTGCCGTGTGGCAGCCGTAAAAAAGTTGCCCCGTATTCCTTCAGTGTTGTATATTTTTGGTCCTTCGGGATAATTTGAGCCAGCACTAAAAAGGTAGAATTAAGTACCGTTCAAGCCTGTAGGGGGCGTGAAGATGTTCCTTTTTTCATTACCCCTCATGTAAAAATAATCAAACCGGGGAGTCTGCAATTTTCTTATGTTATTTTGTTGTGATTAATGCTTCCGAGGGATCACTTTGTTTCCAGAATTTTGAAATCATTTTCTGGCCCTATGACCTACATATGCAACAGACCGGAACCATTTGAACAACTTTGAAAGGGGACCACCCAAGGATCATTTCTGTAAAGTTTGGTTGCAGATAAGACGTCAAAAGACAAATTTAAAAATCAGGCAACATATCCTAAGGGTGATTCAACATTATTCAAGTAGGAATATTGGAACCACCCAACTAGAAAATGCTTAAGACATATTTACATGGAGAAAAACACGAAATGAAACGTCTAAAATTATGGAAACAAAGTGATCCCTCGGAAGCATTAATCACAAAAAAATAACATAAGAATTGCAGACTCGGTTTGATTGAGTCTGTACATGAGGGATAATGAATAAGTGCAACATCCCTCACGCCCCCTAGCACCGGCATGAGCGGTACTCAATTCTCAACACTTTACAGTGTTGGCATCAATGATCCCGAAGGACCAGAAAATATAACAACACTGAAGTGAAGTACGGGGCAACTTTTTACGGCTGCCACACGGCACTTGACACCTGCTGTTGTGAAGTACAAAATTCTGGAAACAAAGTGATCCCTCGGAAGCATTAATCACAACAAAATAACATAAGAATTGCAGACTCGGTTTGATTGAGTCTGTACATGAGGGATAATGAATAAGTGCAACATCCCTCACGCCCCCTAGCACCGGCATGAGCGGTACTCAATTCTCAACAACTTTACAGTGTTGGCATCAATGATCCCGAAGGACCAGAAAATATAACAACACTGAAGTGAAGTACGGGGGGCAACTTTTTACGGCTGCCACACGGCACTTGACACCTGCTGTTGTGAAGTACAAAATTCTGGAAACAAAGTGATCCCTCGGAAGCATTAATCACAACAAAATAACATAAGAATTGCAGACTCGGTTTGATTGAGTCTGTACATGAGGGATAATGAATAAGTGCAACATCCCTCACGCCCCCTAGCACCGGCATGAGCGGTACTCAATTCTCAACACTTTACAGTGTTGGCATCAATGATCCCGAAGGACCAGAAAATATAACAACACTGAAGTCTAAGTCGAAATGACGAGTGCATTTAATCGATGACGTCATTCATTTGTGGGTTTTTATTTTCCGATGGTTAAACGCCGCCTTTCCTTGTTGATCTTGTTTATCATATTTTACTTCAAAAGAAGTAATGCTGCGCAAAGACAGAAAAGAATACTCTATATAAGACTGAATCATTCACCTGTGGTACTGTAGATATGACTATCTTGCCTACTGTTATACGTTTATACGTTCTGCTTAAGCCGGTGCTAGGGGGCGTGGACGGTAACTTGCACTTTCCAGTACCGTCCATGAACAGGCTCAATCAAACCGAGCCTGCAACATTTTCAATTTTGCCTCGTTGGGCTTTCTTTAGGGATTCTGTATGTATTTATTTTATTGAAACTGTACGGAAATACCCGAAGTTTAACGATCGCGTACGTGTGTTGGCTGGAGTGCAGCAAGTTTCTTAATAATCAAATTATAGCAAGCAATAATACATTATTTATCTTATTCATGTCATTATGCTAATTAAATTGTTATTCTTCTTTTAGAACTATTTCATTTGCTGTATATACTAATATATTTTACTTTTGAATAATTATATCCATGTTCTTAGTGATAAATTTTGGACACTTCTATTTCAAAATATGCACCAGAAGCCGCCATTTGTTCTCCCTAAAGATGGACCAGACGCCCGGCCAAAATGTCTTGGCTCGTCCCTGTAAGTAATGTTTTTGTTGGCCGGTACTGTCCATGAACAGGCTCAATCAAACCGAGCCTGCAACATTTTCAATTTTGCCGTGTTGGGCTTTCTTTAGGGATTCTGTATTTATCTATTTTAAAGTATGGTGAATGCGGGCGGGGAAAATTTTCGTAACAGTTTTCTCAGCAACAACTTCAATATGTAACAATGCTGTATAACAAATATCAAGAGGCTGTGACAGGTAGTTGCTAAAAAAAACTGTTACGAAAATGTCCTACCATTATCCATTAATGTCGAAAATTTAATTAAATAGATAAATACAGAATCCCTAAAGAAAGCCCAACACGGCAAAATTGAAAATGTTGCAGGCTCGGTTTGATTGAGCCTGTTCATGGACGGTACTGGAAAGTGCAAGTTACCGTCCATGCCCCCTAGCACCGGCTTAAGCAGAATTCAACATTTAAGCGTGAAACAGTAAAATTTTGAATTTAGAAACATAAGTCGGTAAACATAGAGTGGATGATCAACAGACCTGAAATTGAAACCCACTGTTGGGACCACGTGTTGATGATGTGTACCAAATATCAAGAGGCTGTGATAAAATAGATAAATACAGAATCCCTAAAAAAAGCGGATAATGGTAGGACATTTTCGTAACAGTTTTTTTAGCAACTACCTGTCACAGCCTCTTGATATTTGTTATACAGCATAAACACGTGGTCCCATACAGAGGGAGTCAATGTCAGGTCTGTCGCTCATCACTTCATGTTTACGCTTTTTATTATTTGGGGACCATACGCCGCTTTTCATGGAATGGCACGGAAGTGTCACATTGAAGGTTCCATGATAACCGCCGTATGAACACATCTGCGGATGTTTCTAAATTCAAAATTTTACCATTTCATGTTTAAATGTTGAATTCTGCTTAATCCGGTGCTAGGGGGCGTGGACGGTAACTTACAGTCTGTTGCTCATCCACTCTATGTTTACCGACTTAATTAAATTTTCGACATTAATGGATAATGGTAGGACATTTTCGTAACAGTTTTTTTAGCAACTACCTGTCACAGCCTCTTGATATTTGTTATACAGCATAAACACGTGGTCCCATACAGAGGGAGTCAATGTCAGGTCTGTCGCTCATCACTTCATGTTTACCGACTTAGTTAAATTCTCGACATTAATGGTCAAGGGTACGAATGGTCAATGGTATGAATTTTCGTAACAGTTTTTTTAACAACTACCTATTACAGCCTCTTTACATTTAGTATACAGCATTAACCCGTGGTCCCAACAATTGGTTTCAATATTCTGGAAACAAAGTGATCCATCGGAAGCATTAATCACAACAAAATAACATAAGAATTGCAGACTCGGTTTGATTGAGTCTGTACATGAGGGATAATGAATAAGTGCAACATCCCTCACGCCCCCTAGCACCGGCTTGAGCGGTACTCAATTCTCAACATTTTATAGTATTGACATCAAGAATGTCAGGCCTGTCGCTCATCCACCCTATATTTACCGACTTAATTAAATTTTCGACATTAATGGATATTATTACCCCTCACTTTTTTCGTAATGTTAATTTCCCATAGGCCTCTGGGAGTTAAAATAGATAAATACAGAATCCCTAAAGAAAGCCCAACACGGCAAAATTGAAAATGTTGCAGGCTCGGTTTGATTGAGCCTGTTCATGGACGGTACTGGAAAGTGCAAGTTACCGTCCACGCCCCCTAGCACCGGCTTAAGCAGAATTCAACATTTAAACGTGAAATAGTAAAATTTTGAATTTAGAAACATCCGCAGATGTGTTCATACGGCAGTTATCATGGAACCTTCAATGTGACACTTCCGTGCCATTCCATGAAAAGCGGCGTATGGTCCCCAAGTATTAAAAAGCGTGTGCCCTAAACGAGAAAACAATGGGCGGAACTAAATAAAATGGAATTTTGACAGGGGATCAGAGGTTATGAAGCCTGCGTATCACAGATAAGACGTCAAAAGACAAATTTAAAAAGCAGGCAACATATCCTAAGGGTGATTCAACATTATTCAAGAAGGAATATTGGAACCACCCAACTAGAAAATGCCGAAAAGTTGAAACTAAAAATACCACAAGCACAACAATAATGTCGTGCTGAACGATCTTTAAGTCTTACTGTTAATGCAAGTGTACCACGTGACTAAGAATTTTGTACTGTTACATAGGTAACAGTATTTTTAACAGTATTAAATCTGGTCACGTGGTCTATTTTCTAAATAAAATGGCCGCCATTTTTCTCTCGATTCATTCCTACTTTCGACGATAGAGCGTACGGCATCACCAAAGTAACTATGACTCTCATAAAATTTAGTTCTTTGCACCCTAGAGTTCTTTTCGCGTATAAAATATCTTTTTGTTGAATTGTCAAAAAGTAAACATCCGTTTTCAACGGAAGTTATTGTGATGTGTCAAAAACATGCAGACGATTAAAGCATGCAACAAAGGATTATTTAACAATTTTAACCAGTGAAATTTTACAGATACAGTAGAGTTGGTGGACAGACATCTGTAGGATATCACCGTTATTTTGTAAATGCACTTTGTCAAAAACCATGCGAAGAATATTCTGGATACAGAACCCTGAGAAGGATCAGATTTCACAGATCATAACCTTATAAATGGGTTAGCTTTTGTTTTCTAAATCAGGCTGTCCAGCGTCCCTAAAATTCCTAAAAAATCCTACTTTTTTTCAGTTTGGCTAAAATTCCTAAAAAAATGAAAAATTCAAAGGGAATTCCTAAAAAAGCCCTATTTTTTCACTTAAATTCCTATTTTTTATCTTTGTGATAAACATATTGCGAAACAACCATATTTCAATCATAACCTAATTTCGAACACAGTCTGACTAAATTGCATAATGTCACATGTTGTATTTACTTCAACTCCTGCAGAAATGCCATACTTGATTAATTGTCAGATGTTTAGTGTTATCAGAAAAAATAATAAGAAACTGTTTGTTTTAAATGGTCCAACTTTGACTATATCAAAAGAGTCACCTGTTTAAAATTGTGATACAAAAATTTCCATGGAAGTTACATTTTTATTGGCTACAGAGTTTTACCTCAGTCTAAGGTGTATTTAAAGCAACTATTTACATGATGAACCACTAAATTGCATCAAACTTTATTTAGGGGTCCTTATTAATAAAATCTTAATTTGTAATCAAGTTATTTTCAAGTGATGACTGTAGAACAGATCTTTTGTAAGTGATACCAGCTGGCAGATGTAGACAAGTTTCCATAATAGCTAATTATAATGTGAGTAGGGTAAACTGGCAGTAATGATTTGATGCCTTAACCATTTTGCTACCCAATAAGCGTACTAGTCTTAAGAAGTGACACTTTCAGCTGCCCTTTTTGTACACATTAACATGTACTGAACATATGTTCTAACATATTGTGTAAGTTTTTTACAATTTGGAAAAAAACTGTTGAAAATCATTGAAAAAACTGACACTGTTGTGAAATTTTCTACAATTTTTAGTAGCCTGATTAATCTTGAACAAATTCTTTATAGGTGTATACCCTGGTGTTTGAATTTCAGTTTAATTATTCCTTGAAATGACTTGAGTGGGTCATATCGTTTTTACTGTCTTTTAAGAAAGATCAAGACTGGTTGAAAATCTACCAACCTTAAAATGAATAAATTTTGATAAGAAATGCATTTATAGCTAAAATAAATCTAAAGCATAATTTCCCCAGGGCCCTTCCATTTATTATTGGCTAATCAAAGCTTAGCTAACTGAATATTGGTTGTTCCGGGATTCTTATAACTTTGAAAATATTTTCATTGTAGTTATGTTTTAATGTAATTTTTCAGCTCTTTTTAAAGGCAGTTGACCAGTGAATCCATTATTTCACTGGTGACTATGGAACACTGGTAACACCTTTGCTATAACCAAACTAGAGCATTATTTGTGAGTTACTTTTGTGTTAAATATGCAAAGTTGAGCCCATATCATGGTCTTTTGAGGCCATTATTTAGTTATAAAATTCCAAATTTTAGCCCTAAAATTTCTTATATTTACCCTAAAATTCCTAATTTTAGCCCTAAAATTTCTTAAGAATTGCCCTAAAATTTGCCCTAATTTTTTGTCAGAAAGTGCTGGACAGCCTGCTAAATAAAACCTAGCTTATTGTATATTTATGACTGGTAGATATCATCACTTGCTTAAAGAATAAACAGCTTCTCAAGTAGGCCTACAGTACACTAAAAACTTGCAAGGTAAGGACAGTTTAGTTATCCCCCGCCGATGGAATCGGGAGGGGGATATAGTTTTGGCGTTGTCCGTTCGTCCGAATTTCGTTTCCGGAGTAGTTCTCTGCAACTACTGGCTGGAATTCAACGAAACTTTATGGGAATCATCAATATCAAGAGGAGATGCGCATCTGACTGTCCGTCCGTCCGTCCGAATTTCGTTTCCGGAGTAGTTCTCTGCAACTACTGGCTGGAATTCAACGAAACTTTATGGGAATCATCAATATCAAGAGGAGATGCGCATATTGTCGGCTTGTTCCGGTCAGACACTTTAACTCAGAGTTATTGCCCTTGATTAGTTATGTAGTATGCATATAGAGTAAAAATCGTTTCCGCGCTACTTCTCTGCAAATACTGGCTGGAATTCAACAAAACTTTCTGGGAATCATCAATACCAAGAGGAGATGCGCATATCATCGGCTTGTTCCGGTCAGACACTTTAACTCAGAGTTATGGCCCTTGATTAGTTATGCAGTATGCATATGGAGTAAAAATCGTTTCCGCGCTACTTCTCTGCAACTACTGGCTGGAATTCAACGAAACTTTATGTGAACCTTCAATACCAAGAGGAGATGCGCATGTCGTCGGCTTGTTTGGGTCAGACACTTTAACTCAGAGTTATGGCCCTTGATTAGTTATGCAGTATCCATATGGAGTAAAAATCATTTCCGGAGTAGTTCTCTGCAACTACTGGCTGGAATTCAACGAAACTTTATGGGAATCATCAATATCAAGAGGAGATGCGCATATCGCCGGCTTGTTCCGGTCAGACCCTTTAACTCAAGAGTTGTGGCCCTTGATTAGTTATGTAGTATGCATATAGAGTAAACATCGTTTCCGCACTACTTCTCTGCAACTACTGGCTGGAATTCAACAAAACTTTATGGGAACCTTCAATACCAAGAGGAGATGCGCATATCATCGGCTTGTTTCGGTCAGACACTTTAACTCAGAGTTATGGCCCTTGATTAGTTATGCAGTATCCATATAGAAAAATATTTGTTTCCTCGCTACTTCTCTGCTACCACCGGCTGGAATGCAATGAAACTTTATGGGATACTAAGAGGAGATGTGCATATAGTCGCCTTTTTCCAGTCAGATACTTATAACTCAGATTTATGGCCCTTGATTAGTTATGTAGTATGCATACATCTCATTGGCATTTCCAGATTTTACTATTTAACACAAAGTTATGGCTCTGTTATTTCCCTGAATATTTATCAAGTTCAAAGAATATTACTGTTTATGCCATGATTAATATATAAATAAAGCCTTATGTCTTCAGTTGTTGTGTTAATAATAACCAGTACTCGGCGGGGGATATAAATTCAACGAATTTGCTTGTTATTGCTACTCTTGGTTTATTTTGTTACAGTTAGATTTGGTTAACAAATTCAGATCAACACAGTATTTGTTCGGGTAAGTACTGTTACCCTCGGCTAGGCCTCGGGTAACAGTATTTTCCTCGGGATGATGTTTTTACTGTTAACCACATATTTATATACTTTGCTATTCTATATTTAAAATAATAGAAAAGTCACACTATACTCCCGAGACGTTAAACTTAACTGGATTTCTTACTTTTGATAAGTAAGAGAATATGGTCTGTTATTGAAAGTATTGAAAACTATTGAAATAATTACTGATGTAATCTCATTGGCAGTTTTCTGCTTTGATGTGTTTCATTATTTAAGACGGTCTGGAAACTCTTTTATCATATCAAGACTTTTGAGTTTGATCGATTATTCAGACTGACCGCTTATATTGCGTGTTTTTTTTTCAAATGTATGAATTACAATCTTCAATTTTGGTAAAGACAATGTCAAAGTCAGACATTTGTATGATAAGACGGAGATTGCCATCAGTTATATGCTTTCCAACGTTGTAACGTTATTAGTACATTATTTATATTTAAACGATTGTACATATTTATAATATGTAAAAACAAAAATGCGTTCAAGTTGTGAATTGCCTTGTGACATCTCGTTGGTGATAACGTTGTTCTTTGTATCAAAATATTTTCAATTTTTAGAATTTTTCTGTGAAATATTATTATTGCTTTGTATTTCGTAACATTGGATATGTATTTTCATTATGACCACTTTATTAAATATTATATTCAACAGTTTTGTAAAGGTTTTAAAAATGTGTATGGAGTTTTATTTTTTCTAAGATGTATTTTCAGATTAGATAATATCTAATTTAACGATAGGAAATATTTGTAAAGTTCAGAGTTTAAATTCGACATCTTACTAATCATAATTTTGTCTTGAACATATTTAAATAGGAGCATTTCAACTAATTCTAGTATTAATGTAAATGCTTTATATAAGATAGAATAAGATATATTGCTATTTTGCAACAATTACAAGACGAAATTATAAAAAATCATAAATTATATATAAAAGATTATTCAGATCACCGTCTGGAAAATATAATTTTTCAAATCAGTGTTGTTGTTTTTTTTCTTGATGATCCTGTCGGTCACAAAACCACCCGTGTTTGGGAAGGGGTAAGCTTGTAAGAGGTTATACTTTTTCATCATCGTTATGAATAGACTTAATCTGCAATTTTCACCCTTCGAGCTTTGTTTTTGTTGCTCTCGAAGGATCTTCTTTTTACCAGATTATTACAAAATACATGTTTTAAATACCTGTATAAAGATATTGATTTTAAATTGGCAAAGGAAGAAAATTAAAGTAAATGGAAGGGACAGACGATTTAAAATCAGGATAGCGACTCCCATTTTATTACTTAATGTGTTTATTGATAACTGTTTAATAATGTAAACTTTAAATAAAACCATATTCACTAAGCTATCCTTTTTGCCTTTGTAAAAATGTAAAGTAAATTTGCATCCCATGGGCATGATTTAAATATTTGTAAATCAGACAAGAACCATTAAAACAGCTGTTGTAAATAAAAACAGAACATCCATCCCTGTTTTGTCTTTTCTAGGTGATACTTCTGATAACATATATAGTTGATCTAGTTTCATTGTTGTAAGTTGTCACTAATACTCAATCAAGATGTCAACTAGTGTCAATACAAATATGATCGAGAATGGGAAATATTTAATTAAAAAGTACATAGGGGCGGCAGGAAAAAAGCCATATACGAAAACGCATTAACAGGGAAAAAGGTAATTGAATATTACCTGGCATGATAGTGTAGTGGTTATGGTGCTTATTTTGCGTGCGGAAGGTCGTAAGTGCAAATCCCACAAGGGGTTAATACTTTTATCAGGCCTTTTGATTTTTTTTTACTTTCTATTTTATTTATTTTCTATCTACATTTTTTATACACATATATATTTTCCATGTTTTTATTCACGAGAATGCTATTGCATATTTAATAAGTCACAATTCAATTCAACAATTCAAACAATGTCTTCACTTCTGTGACACTCTCAGGCGCGCTGAGTGGTTACCACGGAGAAATGAATGGCGAGGTTTTCATCAAGTGGCTAAATCAAAAGCTTATCCCCTAATCTTCCAGCATACACTTTCGTGGTAATAGACAACACACATTATAACACAATCTCCGATGACCAACGAACTGAAGATGACGTCCTTCTAACAGCGCCATAACATACACCTCAATCAAACAACCGTGGACTCGCGTGCTGGCAATCGATATATGATTTTCGTTGCAAGCCATAATGTCACGAGTAGCCAAAAAACTAAAAAATGTATATTTAAAAAAAGTGGACATGCTGGGATTTGAACCCGCACCTGTATATATGATAGACCCGCGCGCTACCATTACACGACAATACCTCACTGCAAGTAGTAAGGCCAATACGTATTAAAATACTATCCATACACACATGACTTACCTTTTTGAAGTGCACTGATTCATGCTATGTTTACAACGGTTCCAAAATAAATAAACTGCAACAGTACTTTTAAAACATAAGCACACATTTATTTAATATCAAACAAATAACAATCGTATCCGATTAATTGTAAGGGATTGTATGGCACTAAATAATATCTTTGACCCACAGTCTTCGTATTTGGTATATAGATTGGTCATGATTAGTAGATGACTCCTATTGATTTTAAAGTCACGAGATCAAAGGTCGAGGTCACATGGGCCTTGACTATAAAAGCTTGTCCGCCCAATAACTTAATAATCGTTTCACCCATAGTCTTCATATTTGGTATGGAGGTTAGTAAAGATTAAGAGATCACCCAGAGTGTTTATGATTAGTAGATGAGCCCTATTGACTTTGAGGTAACTACGTTTGTACCTGTTTGTAAAAAGATTCAGATTCCTTTGACCTACAGTCTTCATATTTAATTTGGCAGTGAGGTTAGTCATGATTATTAGATGAACCCTATTGATTTTGAGGTCACTGGCTCAAAGGTCACTTTGGGCTGACTTAAAGCAGCTTGTGCGCTCAATAACTAAAGATCCCTTTGGCCGAAAGTTTTCATATTTGGTATATCGATTGTTCATGATTAGTAAATGAGCCATATTGACTTTAAGGTAACTAAGGTCAAGGTCACGGGGGCCTTGACTAAAAAAAAGCTTGTCCGCCCAAAAACTTTAACATCTTTTAACACACAGTCTTCATATTTGACATTGAGGTTGTTTATGATTATTAAATGGCCCATATTGATTTCAAGGTCAAAGGTCACACGGGCCCTGGCTTCAAAAAGTTTTTCTGCCTAATATCTTCAGATACCTTTGACCTACAGTCTTTCTATTTGGCATGGATGATGGTCATGACCATTAGGTGACTCCTTATTGATTTTCAGGTCACTGGATTAAAGGTCAAGGTCACAGGGGCCTTTAATTCAAAAGGCTTGCACACTCAATTGCTTTCGAATTCTTTGTTCAACAGTCTTCATATTTGGTCGTAACGTTGGTTATGACTAGTAGATTACCACTATTGATTTTGAGGTCAAAGGTCAAGGATAGAAGGGCTCTCTCCAAATAAGTTAAGAATCCTTCGACCCAGTCTTCATATTTGGCATTGAGGTTAGTCATGACTATTGGATGACCCCTATTGCTTTTGTGATCACTGGGTCAAATGTCAAGGTCACAGGGGCCTTTAGTTAAAAACGTTTATCCGCCCAATAACTTAAGAATCTTTTGACCCTAAGTCTTCATGAAAGGTCAAGATCACTGGGTTTTTAACTACAATAAGCTTGTCTGCTTAAGAATGACTGTCAACAGTGTATTGATTTTAACATTATCTCATTTAAAGCAATTATATAATGTTCTCATATATTCATCATAAAACATCCCCAGGCAAAGCCGAATGATTGGGGGTTCAAGTCATGCAGTGGCAGTTTCAGTTTTGAGGTCAGTAGGTCTACGGTAAAGGTCACTTTTATCTTTGCCACGTAAAACATGTAGAATACATAACTTAGCAATGCACTGGCTTACTACCCTCATATTTGGCAGGAAGGATTTCCTAGATCTCTAAATGACCACTGTTGATTCTGACAAAGTGATATGCAGGGGTATTCACGCCAAGACAGTGGCAGTTCTAATAATTATTTTGTTTCTCTGTTAAACGTGTATATATACTTACAACTTAAAGGCATGATATGTGTATAACAGACTTATGACTATAAAATAGTGTTAGTATTGAAATATAGATCTTGATTTAAATTGTAAAAACAATTTGAAAGCCATTGTAACATATTTGATTTCATGAAAATGGATCATCGTAAGTAAAATATCTTGACCGAATCCAATGTGGAAGTAATCGTTTTTGATTTGATACATTTAAAAGCAATATACCTCATGTCATCCAATTCTGTTAAATGTCTAATTTGAAATCATAGCGAAAAATGTGCAGTTGATTCTTGAATGAAAACTGAATCATCAAGGTGTAATCTTATTAACAGAGCTTAATCTGGTTATTTAAATTTGCAAAAGACGATTTGCAACATAAGAAATAAAGATTTACCAGACCAGAGCGTTTAGATTTAAGCAGGGATATTCTTGGATTGAAAACATTCATGTGGCAGATAAGAAATAAAACAAAATTACAAACACTTCATTTTTGTGTCATATTTTACTAATGTCAGTTTGTCGAAGATCCTGTATATTTATGCCATCTGTAGATGATAGCTTGAAGTGTTGTCGGGTTTGTTTAGTGGCTCCGTGCACTCTGTTTGAGAGTCGTCTATCGTTCTTTTGCATGTCGCAAAAGATCCTTTAGAAATATTGAATGCATCATTGTTTAGCTAACTATCCTTATTGAAAGACTTGTTGACAACACTATGCCAGGTCGATGATTTCATCCTGGAAACGGATGGCTAGATTGTAAGTACCAATAGTATACGGCCATTAATCTCATGGTTTATTACATTCTTATTTCTCTCCAGTCAGTCGTCTAGTTCAACAAATTGAAAGTACTTCTGATGTGATGACAATTCTCGTGATTTACAGCCAGTAGTAGTCGTATTAACTACGATTGGGATTTCCATTGACTACCTGTAACAGCAATATTGTAGACTAGAAAGAATAAGTTTGTGTTTTGATCTTAGATGTGGTCCATAGAGATTTATTCTCTTTCAATGTTTAAGTAAAGGCAAATTGCAAAATGAATAAAATTCATATGATTAAACAAAAAGTGATGTTTTACAAGCATTTTGCTAAAAGGTGAAATGTTTCTCATACATATGATTTAACGAACAAAGAATTAATAAAAGTATTAATATATTAAATTATATAACTTGTATGACTTGATGGGCAGATATTTAATTTCCGTTTGCTTGAGTTATGCCAGAATTCTTAAATACTTTTGTTTAATCTGTTTGATAAGTATTTCCTTGTGATAAATTAACATTGTAAACAAAAAGGAAAGGAATGTTGTAAAAAATGATGTCTTAACATCTTTAGAAGACAGCAATGACAGACCTCTACAATATTTTATTTTATCGGATTTCCGGGGTCGTGAAAACTAATGACAAACAGAAATAATAAAATATGTTAGGCTACGTGTAATAGCTTTAAAAAGACAAAGCAATGTTTAAATACTAATTACAACTATTTTTCTGATTACAATACCCTAATATGCAGCTATCTATCAAGTTCTCTTAGTAAAAACAAGCGTTTTTGAAATTTGTAACACGTATGGCGGCCATTTTGGATTTTTCCCGCCATATTGGATTTTGAAAAATGGGTCCCATGCTTAATTTTTCTTATATATATCAAAGTTCATTTGTACCAAGTTTGGTGCTTTTCCCATTTTCTGAAGTATTTTTTCACAAATTGACTGGACTATAGGGTTTTTACACTGACGAAGCCAACAATCAACCACTACGCTATCACACTGGACGGATAAAAATGAGTATTGTTTAGGTGGTTAAAGATTGGGGCGATAGATAATCTGATTTTATGTAAGAATTTTTTCGACACCCGTATTTGTCAAAATTGATGTAAACAGATAATGAAAGGAAAAGCGAATTCGAGCTGAACGGCTGATCCCAAGGCGGAGTTTCTCATTCTAACAGAAACTGTTCTTCCGATTTCGCCACAATGAGGGTGCAGATTTTTATGCTTATAAAACTCATTTTGGTTGTCTTGGACACCAAGATAAGATCTGGAATCGATATGAAAATCAATTTATTAATGAAATGTCTCTATTTCTGTTTTATGAAATTCATTAAATGCAGCGAAACTTCTATTTTCTGGCAGAGAAAATCTAGTAAAAACTGTTATGTAAGGTCTTATAATTTTATAATTATAACTAGAACTGTATGAACTCGATGCCTAGAATTATGTCTTTCGATAAAATCACATGTACTATGTGACGTAAATTTATGGTGTTTTTATGTACAAATTAATGAGTAAACATAATTACTCAACGACGAGTTTACTATGTGACATTCCGACGTAACGAGGTTGATACTGACACGAGTTACTATGGCAACTATTATAATATTTTCTATAAGCTCATTACATTAATGACAGAAACAATTATAACAAAATGTCTGAAACATCTTTAAAGGAAACGTGACATCATCATTAGACTTTTATGCTTGTTAATTTCAAAATATCCAGCTGCGGTATGAAAAACAGATTCTTAAAGTAATACAATTATAGTGAATGAAGTTAGAAAGTTCGATAACAGTATAGCAAGTTATATAGGAACGACAAAAATAGTGCAGAGACAACTATTTTTGACAATTTGATTAAAAATTTGAAAAACATATGAATTAATTATCATGTCGCCTTTCAAATGTGCTTGATCAAAATTCAATTTGCACTAGGAAACATTGAACATCAACTTACCAGTAAGCTATTTATCAGTTTAAATAGTGAATGTAAATGGTTGAATGTTAATTAAATACAGGATGAAGTATGTTTATATGTTTATTTTAATATTATTCCATTATATTTTTTTGTTTTCTTTAATGTCACAATGGTATTCCTACTGGTGAAGAAAACCTTAAGCATTATTTCAGACACGAGCGTAGTCGTGAGTAGAATCGCGGACATTATTTAAATATTTAGTCTTACTGATTGGTATTATGTTAATACACATTTACTTTATATGAGCAGTAGCAGCAGCAGGAAAAAGAAGAGTCAGAAATACAGGTAAAAGCTGTTTATTCAAATAAATTTGAACATTATACAAAAACATCAATCCAAGAATTTCTATTGTACTTTGCAATCTACATGTCGGATAAACAATCTGAAACCATTAAATTTTGACATTGAGCAAAACATAGTATTTAACCTAATATATGTAAATATATACATCTATAGATAAAACTAAGCACAGAAAAACGTTATACATCATTTGTCTTCCCACTGAATGATGATCAGGAAATAAAGTAGCACTTTCTTCTGATTTGTTTTCATTTAATCACAGTCAAATCTATGTTTAATTACTTGTTCCACTTCAATGAACCTGAAAAATCATATTTCTGGCATTTTTATTTTGTTCTGACTTTGTTTAATCAATGCTATTTTCAGATACATCTCAACATTTATTCAATGTGTAATTTACATGAATTTAGAAAATGATCCTAAAAATAAGGCATTTGCTAACACACAAAAAGATTCAAGACTCAAGCTTTAAATTAAGACACAAAAACATTTTAAAAGAAGCAACATTAATAATCAACACTATCCGAGATACATAAAATGTGAATTATATTTCGACAATCTTTAAATGTTATGAAAAAACAAAGTACAATCTTATATTAATATGCACATATGATATTGCATATCATTAAACATCTGTTATTTTACTTGAGTTTTCTCGTACCGAGTTCGACCTTAATAACAGTGTTGCAGTGCTTTAAAGTCTTTTTTTACATTGTGTTTTGGAATTCGGTTTGAATTTCGCAAATTAAATATATAGCTTCAATTGAAATCTAATTCATAATATTTTCCAAGTTACAAACAAATTCCTTCTGTAAAAGGGAAACACATTATCAAGAGAATGTTTAACTGACATTTATGTCATGTTTGCAAACGCTAACTGGCTAACACTGTCATTGATTGATTAATCCCTTTAAGTGCTCTTATATGTACCTATTATAGTCTTCTAATCACTCTTTTAGACAAATATTAGTCGGTATAATCACTATTATTGCAAACTGTTACTACGTGAATGGAAGTGAATCATTTTATACGATGTTGCGCCTGAATTTAATTTAATATGGAATGTTGGCATTTGTATCTTAACTTGTACTTGAACTTATGGGAACTCACAACTTTCTTTACCTTGATGACGACAGTTGCATTTTTAACGTCTTCAATGTTATTGCAATAACGCTAACAATATGTTAATTGAAACAATTGAATGTTTATTTTTACTTAAATGTGGTTTTAACTTCACAATCTGAAAAAAAAATAATATCGCTGGACGCCAAAGATTCTGCTATTCCCTTTAAAAAGTGTAATTATATATTATAATGTTAGTGATTTAGATATTAAACTTCTTTAAATACAGTAATATTTTACTATTATATTTCGAAGGTATCTATTTACGGTAAAATGCAATAAGAAAGCATGGTAATGAAAGTCAATCAGTCTGCGATCGGGTAACCTTTGTTCTGTTATAAGTGATAGTTACACAGTAGACAAAGACATATAGTACCTTCATATAAGCATCATTTAAGTAAACAAAATGTTTATATGATCCTTAAGGTAAACCTGTCCGAGTGAAATGTAAATAATAAGCTCCTGACGGGTAGCAAAAATTCAAAATAAAGCAAATTAGTTACAAAAAGCAGTAGGATAAAGATTAATAGTGGGGAATGTTTAATTATCATTGCGTTTTATCGGAATATCTATAGTTGAGCCTGTGGAATTTTACGTTCATTCCTATATTCCGATAGTTTATGAACTGTAAACGACCTCAAAAGCATTTTATATTCAAGAACAGAATAACAGCTGGCCAATTTGTTTGTTTGATGTATATATGTTTATTGTACAGAACATCTGTTTTACGATTTAACATTTTGTTTGACATGTAAATATTAAAATAAATGCTTTCATGGTGGACTGTATTAATACCTCTGCTTATCAATTTTTATTGTTTCTTGGGATATTTTGTATACAAATATTATTCAAATACCATTAAAACGCTTAAATACTATGACACAATAATTATGAACAAAACATTTAATCCAATTCTTAATCATTTATGAAGAGTGTGATAAGACTCAGAACTAAAAGAAAACCTTCATTTTTAATAAAACGTTATTACCTTAGTTTAGATATATATCAGATTTATTTGCAAAAAGACTTGTCTGAAATTATAAATACGCAACATGCTATAAAATGCCCTGATTAAAACTCGCAGAGATACGCAAGGTATATAACGAATGTCTTAATTAGTATGGTCCAAAATTAAAAAAACGACGGCTCTATATATTTCTTATGTGTAAATTAAGAATATTACATCATGATAAATTATATCATGATAAATAGATTTATTACACAAATGTTTCAATATGTTTTCCACATTTGATATCACTCTTAACACAATTAATAGTGAATGTGTTATTAGCAAAAATTGAATGTTTGGCTACTTGGTTATCAAAAATGAAACAAAAATAAAGTTACAGCAAGAAGTAGAAGAAGTATATTTATACAACAATAAACTGAAAAATATTTGGCAATTAATCATACATAACCCAATAAGATTGCGAGTATCGTTTATAAGCTTGAATTTCAAATTAATTGAAAGTAAAGTTAACAACACCTTAATTGCACACATTGTGTTCAGATAATGTAGTGTTTAATTACGAAATAACACAGTCTTGCTTGTTGTGTGAGCGAGCATGGGATTTTCGAACTTTCGGCTTGCTACCCCTTCGAATCAAACTTCTGCTTCTACTTATCTTACTAGCATCTGAGCTCGATTGTTCCGGTCCATTAGATTTTTCTGCATTGACGCCTGATTGTCCAAACTGTACCTCTAGAGAGTGTTCACTTAAGCGTCTCGGCATAAAAGGCTCATTTATAGGTACCCTCGGATTCTTAGCCTTTTCCATTAACAATTTGAACACTTCCAAAATGCACTCGTTGTTCTTGGCAGATACTTCAATAAAAGCACCACAATTTCCATCGTTGTAAACCCAATTAAGCGCATCAAACTTTTCGACTTGTCTATTATCTTCTAGATCTATCTTGTTACCAACTATAACACAGGGGATGTCTTCATAATTAGTGCGAACTTCTTTAATTTGCTCCCAAAGTCTTTTAACCTCTTCGAAAGTATCTTGTTTAGTTACAGAATATACCAAAATAAAAGCATGTGCTGTTGTTATTGACAACCTACGCATAGCGGGAAACACCAATTTTCCCGCCGTGTCTAAATAATCCACTTTAATATCTGCTCCTTGTATTAAATACTCCCTACAATATAAATCCTCTACCGTCTCTTGATATGTGTCACTATAGGTATTGAACAAAAATCTCTTTAAAATTGAACTTTTTCCAACTCCCCCGGCTCCGAGGAGCACAACACGATTCCTTTGATCGTGTTCGGTCATATTTAATCCCTGTTTTGTAGCTTATTATCTTTTGATTAAATGATGGTTTAAACTGCGCACTGTTTATGTTTTATGGTGTTTGTGTACAATTCTCTATGTTAAGTTCATAACATAGGGAGACGTGTAGTCTTTAATTCAATAACAGCTGTCGTTTATTGTTTCATCTTTAGAAAACATTGATATTGACCATGTCTCCGGCATTTCACTTGTGATACAGTTTGTTGAAATTCATATATTTTCATGTAATATCACAGTTTTAGCAAACGTTTAAAATCAAATTGATTAAAGATTTAGATCATTTGTTGATAAAGACACATCGTTTGTATATCTATGTCCTTGTCACTGTACACCATCCCCTGTAATTAAAATGAAAAGGGATTAATTATTTTATCAATTTGTTTATACAAGTTAAACTTATGACTATAAACTCCAAAATAACAATTGACTATAGCCCATGATTAATCATATAGCTTCAGATGTTTCCATAAAAATGAAATATAAGTTGGATATACAAAATTATAGAAGTCTACACTACTGTATTTATCAATTTTGTTTATTAAATTTAATAAAACTATACAACACAATAGAGCAAGGACATTTATGTGTGTCGTATCTTTTATTCAATATTGGCAACCATCTGTCTTTATGCAGAGTAAATTTTTTGACATAAAGTTAATGAACATGTCCGCAGGTCTACAGCCACTTTTATCAATAAAATGCCATTAATTGCTACATTAGAGAATCAATTAGTAAGTAGTTATTGTACGATTAAATGTATTACGTTGAGTCATGTGTAGTATTAGACATTTATCAACATTAAACAAATCTGACACTAGGGTCATGACCCATATGCTAGTTAATGCCAATATATAACAACACTTGACTACTGAATTGTTTTGGGAAAGGCACATTCTCTTCCATGTTATTCATCACATCATATATTTAAATAATGGTTTCCTATGTCTTAGAACTAGAACATGTTTGCTTGCTTAAAATGATAAACATGATGTTGTCGTTGTTGTTGACTGTTTTCTAAAAGAAAGAATACAATGCATTTTCAAGATGATGTATTGATACAATGTAAAGACTTTTGCCGTTGTGAAAAAATAGTCAGAAAGTTCTATCATTGCAAGCAATACAATCAAAATAATTACTGATGCAATCTACCCTTAATACATCTAATGTCTGTGATCTGCTTTTACGTGTTTCATTACTTAAGACAGTCTGGAAACTCTTTTATCATATCTAAACTTTTTAGTTTGATTGATTGTGAGTCTGTTTCCTTACTTCACTGGCTTTTGAAATTTCTATATAACAAACTATTGTCAATATTCGTAATGACACAGTCTGAGACAGAACGCATTTCAAAAACGTGCATGTTAAATTAATGGAAATGCCGTCAGATAGTATTATATTCAAATATAACTATATTTAGTTTCTAAATATCATTAAGTACACTGTCAGACTTAACTACAAATCATTTTACTAAGACAATGTTATGCGTCTTCTTTGCTTTCAAGTCATGTCGCCTTGTCTGCTACGATCTGTACAAGTGTATTTAAGAAAACTTGAATTTCAGAATGACAGAATAAACAACAATGTTAATTTATCTATTATAAGAGTTATTCTTACGCCATTTTGAACATGAATTCGGAAAATAGATTTGTAACACTTAAAACTGCCTGCTTTTAAAGGTCATAATGAGAGTATTTTTTTAAAAAAACACTTAAGAATCTAAAAGTAAATTATGTGTTACTTTTTATATTGTAAAATGCATATTTCATAATGAAAATCAATTTCATGTAGACCAAACTGATACAACGAGCACCATATTTTTAAACAAGTTTAGTACAAAAACGACAGATGGTGGTTTATAGTTCAACGCTACCATGTTTAAATGCTTATTTCTGATTAAGTCGATGGTTTAAGGTAAGTACGCTAGCTTGCATTTATCAATCAATACATACAATAAAATAGCTCATCAAACCGAGCATGCAACATTTCAATATGGCTGTTTGGGCGTTCTTTTTACTATTCAAAAGCACGTTAATTTGAAAAATTTTAAATGTGTAAGAATATTCACAAGAAAGATCAACGTATACTGAACGCATTCACTAAAAAATACCCACTCACAACATCTCTTATATCACAATTTGTTTATAACATTCATATTTCAAACATTTTTCTTGCATTTTTCCTGTATATATTACGCCAAAATATAAATGTAGCATTTTATTCTGTATAAAACTGAAACAAGATCTCACGCAGAAATAAATCAATGTTCCGCTTAATTTGCTCTCAAATATAATCCCGTAATCACCACGAATTACTCGATGTTAGATGATTCACAAACTGCAATACTTCTCTCTAACCCGCACAATAAATCTGAATGATGGTAAATTGAAAAAAAGAACGAGTATAACAATGACATACATAAAAAATTTCGTTTTGCAGTTTAAACTAATGTATAATATGAAAAACCTGTATTTATACACTGTAACTGTTGTCTAGTGATTAAATGGGCACTGTTCCGAATGTTTCTGCAGCAAATAAAAGCAATTACTGAACTAAAAAATGATTGTCAAGACTTCCTTAATTATATAACCTTACAAGGATTTCACATGAAGACAAATGATATCTTTCCATTAAAATAAAACAAGGATTTATAAAACAAAAGCTTCCTCGTTTATCTAGCTTCTGTGCGTGATAAGAAGCCTTACAATAACGCTTGACAATCTACGCGTGATTTATGAACAGACTATGATCAGATAAGAATGTTTCACGATTCAGCTACGACTAGCATTTTAGTAATGCGTTTTATTTTTATACATCTTTAATTTTTATTATCACAAACTGATTGATAAGTGTTGGAATGCATAAAAACAAAAGAATCTGAATAATTCTCTTATTATAGCTTAGATGACGAAAAATAGTCAAATAAATATTTTACTAATAATGAAGTGTAACCAATTTTAAATTGTTTCAATAACATTTGATAGAACATCGACCGTTTGTATTAACATTAACTTATTCTTTATATTGTCAGGAAATAATGTTTGTAATTTAAGTTAGAAAATGCATCATACGACAGTGTTTAAAACAGCATACTAGTATGAGTGAATAACTGCAGCTTTACTCTATGAATGTGTAATGATGCTGATCAAGCAGCTTACCATTGCGTTAATAATGTTGCATTAACTTATAGAGAACATAAAACGTTTATATAAACATTAACTATCTTTCAGTTGTAAGGAAATAATGTTTGTTAATAAAGCGGCTTTTTATGACATAGTATGGAAGAATGACATTGAAAATTCAAGGACCACGGTCTATGAAAATATGTGCAGACGTTGCATATTTCAAAATTTAATTATTTTCATGTTAAAATGTTAAATACTGCTTAAGTTAGTGCTACGGAGGTAAACGGTATTTTGCATTCAGCATCGTCGTCCTTGAACAGGCTTGGTAAAAAAAAACTGGAAACAAAGTGATCCTTCGGAAGCATTTTCACAACAAAATTACATGAAAATTGCAGACTCGTTTGATTGAGTCTGCACATGAGAGATAATGAACAAGTGCAACATTCCTCACGCTCCCTAGGCCCGGCTTGAGCGGTACTTAATTCTCAACATGTATTAGTGTTGGCATCAATGATCCAGAAGGACCTGAAGTGAATTACGGGGCAACGTTTTACAGCTGCCACACGGCACTTGACTGCTGCTGTGAAGTATACAAATATTCATTTTAATGTCATTTTGGGTGTTTTATTTGTTTTCCTTTTTTTATTTCAACGGTAAGGCTACGAAAGGCTTTTCTGTACAAACTTTAGTTACATTGGTATGTTCATTCTTTTTCATTGTATTACTGAGAAAATTATTTTTCGAAACATGAGCAATACAACAAATTCTTGTGCGTATTTGTTGGCCAGTGTGCCAATGAAAATCATGCGGAACCCTTGCAAAGAAATTTTGACCGTGTTTAATGTATTTGATACTCGTAAAATAACTAGGAACATCTTAAACCCACAAAAAGACAGTTTGTATTACAATCCTAGAACCGTTGTTTTTAAGAAACTAGCAACTTATTTGGTTCATCTGTTATTTCATCTGTATATTTACTTAGATACATCTTTTGAAGAAACTTACTGACTTACACAGTTACAAAAAAAAAGAATTATGGTTAAAAAATAAAATCTAGAAATAATTCATAGTAGATACGTAGTTAAACCTGCATAAAATCAATTGACAATAATGTTTATATAAACGTATTATGCTCTATAAAAATTAATGAAACATTACTAACCCAAACATTACTAGCTGTTACTTGTTTATAAAACTGGCAACCTTCTTCCGGATCAACACCAGAAAGAAATTACACAGAGAGTTATTTCTACTTATTATTTTCCTGAACTTTTGTTTTTAGTTTGGGGTCCGCCTGGGCTCCTTACCGCTGGTTCTTGTTGCTGGGACGTGTGGGTGTTGCGTTCATTGAACGCCGCCTTTCCTTGTTGATCTTGTTTATCATATTTTGAAATCTTATCAATCACTATTAGATTTTGAAAATCATTCTTTTTCCAAAGAAAACAAAAACACAATTAGTTATCTCTTACTAGACTTTCGTGCTAGAGATAATTCCGTAGAATATCAATGCGTGTGAAATGTCTATTACTATACACGACAAGATTCGGTACCAGTAATTTCAAGAAATTTCTGAGTTGTATTCCCTTTAGATCATTTTAAAGTCATTCAATTTATGTGAATTTCTGTCTATACAACGTTAAAACAGTATGTAATTTCTTATTAGATAGAGGATATTTGTTTAGTTCAGTGTAAGATCTGAATATATTTCACCGAGTGAGCACCAAAAGGTATATTTCACGAGTGGCGCAGCCACGAGTGAGATATGAACTTTTGGTGTTCACAAGGTGAAATATATTTCGATCTTACACTAAACTAAACAAATTTTCTTTTTATTATATGCAAAGAAACGTTTTAAAAAGACATTAAACCTTATACTGAATGAAAAGCGCGCCAAATAATAATACAACGTGACGTCATTTACGACGTCACGTCATTAAGTTGGTACCCAGTACTGTGCACGCTGGTATTTCACTGAAACAACGTTAGGGGCTTAAATTCAAAACAGTGAAATTACCAAAGTGGTAATTTCACTGTTTCAAACAGTGAAATTACCAGTTTTATTTCACTGATATATTTCTATAAACCACCGAAAAGCATGTAATAAAATTTTCTAATCGGTTATGTTCAGTTAAGTTGTATTTGAAGAATTCACCTTTAATTGAATTCATGAATATTTTAGTATGTACGAAATAGCTCAATAGATATGTACTTAACTGAACTTAAATAGCATTTTATTTATTTTTTTTATTTCATTTTGTGAAGTATAATAATTGCATGTAAATATTTTTTAAAGGAGAAGAGATCTTCAGCAAATATGACAAACTGACGAAAGTCGCAGAATCAGTTGATGTATGGTAACAGTCGTTCTTGAGAAAAAATAAAGTTTATCGAGGTCCCGGCTTAAGTAATTAAACTTCCACTCCGTTGAAAGTATTCAAATCAAAGTTCATGAAAATAAAACCCCAGAAGCCCAGAAAAAGTAATATCATTTAAGTCATCGAATTATTATGTTGTGTAGTATATACAATGTATTGTGAGAGGTTTAATGTGAAGCATATAGAGATAGTTTCATATATGAAATGTCCTTTAAAATAAAGTACAACACAAAAGTATTCTATTTCTTACAATAAAAACTAGCATTTCATTATCAAACGGTATACAAAAAGACACAGACTATTTTGAATAACCTTCAAGGTAATATAATTTACAATGAACACGAATAGGCACAGAAAATAAATGCATATGAAAAATTAGAATTTTTGTCTACCATTTTAAAGGTTTAATAATTATTTTTTACTTATTTTAAAAATGGTATCTTTTAATGGCATTTTACATACCGATAAACAATTTGCATTGGAAATGATTAATATGATTACAAACATCTTGAAAATGTCATCACTGCAATATACAAATGAAACACGATAACCTGTAAAATTAACACAACTAAACGTGTTATAACTATACTTAACTTTTGATATTTGACATTTGTTCTCGTCGCACAGATTATAAAATAGTGTTGACATCGATGAGAACACTGTTAGAAAAGCCGCTTAAATTGATTTCCTGCTGATGTTTTATGTCACAACAATAACTATCCTACTTAGAACTGTGGTCACACCTAGTGTTAGTATCATTCTTTTATATTCTTAGGTAACCGTAAGTTGATTAAAAGTTCAACTTTTTTTTAAAATTTGAAATAACTGTCATTGATCAAGCAGGGTTTCTGACGAGGTATTTTTCGTCATACCGATTCACTAAGAAAACGAAATCTTCGTGCAAAGACTTATGTTTTGACAAATTGACAAAAACTATTTACTGCAATAAACATATGACAAAAATGAAATTAAAGACTAATCGTATTACATAATATTACTTCTTTTAATTGTCCATACTCATTTGGTTTTGATTTTGTTTACTATACTGACTTTGTGCACATGATATTACATTTTACTTGTATATTGTAATCTGTGTCATTCAAAATAAAGTATGTGTTCTTTTCTATTCTGTTCTGTGCATTCTTACATTCGCGAAATGTATATGCTTTTATTTTAAGCATCTCCTATGAAATTCATATTTGTCACAGAAATACGCTTGCGGTTTTTAAAAATATTAGCGACACAATACTGTCTTATTCATCTGCTTTCCATATTGAACAATTCAGCTGCAGTGTCGTCTTAAATGTCCCTATTGAAAGATAAAAAAAATAGTATGCTGAATGCTTCTTCTGTAGCATTTCAAAAAACATTCCCCATAATTTCACAATATGTCTGTAGATTGCCTTTTATGACATAACGTAACGTGACATAAACAATTAAGTGTAATTATTCTCTTTCCATCTTGTGCGATGTTTCGTGCAAATATTCCTCGATACAAAAAGAAGGCAATTGGAAATGACAATAAGTTGATGTTCACTGAAACTTTAAGAAATGCAATAGCAAGTGTTCTTCCTTGACAGACAAATGAGGATGGAACGTCGTCTACGGTATTTCTATGCACAACTTCTTTACATGTAGCCTAGATCTTCAAAATGCAGAGTAGAATGTAACTGTGCGCGTGCAATGTATGTTCGTCTAGCACTTGATACTGTTGTTTTCAGGCTTCTATTGTTGGTTTGATCTCACTGGCCGATGTTATAGTGGCAGCTGACCATATTGATATTTCTCAACTAGTCCAAATTTCAGGAATACAACAGGGGTTTACAGGTGAAGAAGAAGCCTCTTACAAAGCAAGGGTTTTACTGTCCGATACTGATAATCCTGACGTATTAGACTGAAAAGCCCTCGCCTTTAAGAGTCTGGTCCAATGTGTATTTTGTATCTTCTTTGTCAGCCATTTTGATTCACTGAATCGTGTTTTCAGTTTTCTTCTACGTTAAAGGCTCCACCATTATCGGTATAGACTGCGCTGATTCTGCTTAACACCATAAGTGGTTGTATCAATTTATTAATTGTCCAACTCGTTTCAAAATTAAGAAGAAATATCTTTAACCTTTAAAGGAATGCAAGGTATGTTGTGCTCACCTATAGAAATATACTAGTTTGTTGTTCTTTTTTTCCATTATTTTCATTCTGTTTGGAAAAGTATTCGCTTAATAGAACATCAGTGGTGGCAGCGTGTTTCTTTGTTTTCTGCTGTAATCCAATAAAACGCAGCATTATCCGTCAGAACACACCATAAATGTCACGCACACCTTTGTAATGGCGTCACTAAGAACATCTTTTGTTATTTTATTACTGTTGCTCAGTTGAGTTGTTTATGAATGACAGAAGTTCATCAAATAACTAAGTAGGAAAACTGACAGCTATTGTGATTTATAACTTTGATGGAAAAAATCAATTAAATCTACTTAGAAGGCGCGTTATTGCGAATAAAGCTGAATCAACATTTGCTTTATATGAAAGTATAAACGATCTTTTGTATTACACTGGAGACTCAAAAGTTTACTTTTTCAATTTAAATTGATATATTGTTTTCCTAAAATGGACATAAAGTTCGCCATACCATTTTAATATTGAATACTGCTATGTTCGTTGCTAGGGGCGTGGACAATAGCTAACATTTTACAATACCGTCCATGTAAATGCTAAATCAAACCGAGCTAGCAATATTTTCAATTTTGCCGTTTTTTTGGCGTTCTTTAGGGATTGTTTTTACTTTAATAAATCAAACTGCTTAAATGTGTACTTACACAAAGTGTATAATAGAAAGTACATGAATTAAACATTGATTAATTATCTTTTATTCTTTTAAATTTCTTTTTATCTGGAAATCTATTGACAAAAATATCCAGACAAAAAAATGAAATTAAATTATAAAATGCACTATTGCATCCTAAGTTTACATTATTTTGTACATTCAACTTTTTGTTAAGATTGTTCTTACTCTCGTCCAGGCTATTGAAATCTTTTATCATTGTTTTTGGCATATGAAACACGTAAATTTGGCTATTTTCCAGTTAATTCAACATTGATACCGAACACAATCCTCACTTATTTTTGTCTTCTTGAAGAACGCGCTGTTTGCTATGATATACATATTTCATGGATTCAAGTCATTCCTTAAGATAAATACATTCCCTACTATTTTATATATAATAGAAACAATTAATTTGTCAACTAGCATAAAACATGATTAAAAGGTCAACGCTGTAATAACATTTATCTAACTATCTATATCAAATATGACTCCCGGCAACATCAACAACACTAATACACATACGCATTACAATTCATATTGACAGTGAAATTCTTACTGCTGGGTTTGTAAAATACCGTAAAAATTGCAGTATGACCATGAAACAAGACATAAGTTGTTTTCTGTTTTAATTTTGATTGCAAAACCACTGTTTATAATATAGAAACATTATTTGATTAAGCAGTGGTTTTATGATGTCCTATCAGAATACAATACTGATGTGTGATATATTTGTATGGTTTTGTATTTATTATTAATGTTCGGATTAAATACAACACGGCATTAAGTAAAATGATATGGTAATATGTGTCTTTTTCTCAGATTACTAGTATCATATTCTATCTATAACCGTAAACATTATGTATATAACAAGCAAAAAAAGGAAAACCCATTTATAGACTGCCTTGTGCACTAGAATAATGCAGATTGCAAACATAGAAGTTATAAAATGACTATACTTTTAAATGCTTCAAGTCAGTGTTATGAATATAGTATTATCGTTTAAGTATGGACATTTAGTCTAAAAATAACTGAGACTAGCACCATTTTTAACATAAATTATATATATCAAGACTGAAATGCCAAACCCATTTGCTGAACGATGTGAAAGGAGTAAGCATCTGTATTTGACAGTTGTGAGACAAAATTTACAACAGTGTATACATTTTGTAATCTACTTCCTACAAAAATACAAAAGTGTGGTCAAATATTATGTAATGATTAATTAATAAGAGATATGATTTCATAAATCGGAAGCAGTGTTTAGAATGTAGGTTTTGTTTTAAGGTAAAAATATTGGCCAAAATTCATTAGTATATCAGACAAAAACGAATAGGTCAACTACTATGGTGATGGCTGATACATTAATGAAATGTGGAACTTGGTTAATTTCGCTTAAATATCTACAGAGGGCTCAAAAACAGTGTGACCCTGTACTTATTCTCCTGAAATCGGGATTTTTCTTCTTTTCCAACGAACATAAAATTATGTCGTAAATAATATCAGCAGATACATGTATTTTCTTTCAGATTTCTGTAATCAGTATGAAAATAGATTTCGACTTGTTATCTTTTCATTTCCTTAGATACTACCTCAGCTTATTTGATTTTATGTTTCTGAAACACTAAAGCGTTTTTCCGTTTCTTTCTTTTAAATTTAAAAAGAGATTTTTATTGATTGATTGATTTTCTTTAGCCCGACGGCAAAATTAACCTAAAAAGGCAAGCACTTTTTTCAGAGGGCCCTTTACCTCAGCAGACTCTGAGAAGTTAATAGTAGGAGCCGGAACCCACCCCAGCTCTTTGAATAACCCCGGGGTTTTTTTACATGTCTTTGTATAGCACTCATACATGCGAGGATTTCCTGGGTTTCGTACCAGTAAGCCTCTAGGTAGGTGGGTAACACTGAAAGTGTTTCTGAAAAATCACAAGGGTGTTACCCAGGATCGAACCCGGAACCTCAGGAGTGACAGTCAGTGGTCTAACCAACTGAGCTAGCGCTATCGCGCCACCAAAATTAATTTATTAAAAATTCAATGAATAATTTTATCAAATGGGAAAAAAATATTTAAGTAATTTTTATTACAACTAATTTTATAAAAATACCGATTGATATTTACTTCTAATGTTATAGTCAATTGTTTAGCTATAGAAACGAGATACTAATTTGCATTACATAGTAAGCATAAAGTTCTAATATGACTTTATACATTTCAAATCAATCTAAAAAATAAACCAACAATCTTCTTATATTGCTTATTGATGTTAATTTTTGAGTTCATTTATATAACATTAATAGCTTATCTACATTGTATATATTAGATTAAGGTGTTTGTATAATGTTTGTACATAAAACTATCTCACCTGATAAATCATCGCATATATTCCAGAAATCACTTATTCGAAAAATCTCAAGGAATACGCTAACGTGTCTGTAAAAGGCAATACGACTAGAGATTATTTATACTGCTGTCTCGCTATGAAAAGCCAATATCTGACTTTATACGATATTGAGATATATTACAATTAGCCTAAAGATTCAATTCCTCTACGGTGTTCTCACTGCAGAGTGTCAATATTAGCAGTATTCTTTGTCAAATATCATTGGATGAGTAAGAAATTAGTAACTCTTTTTAACATTTATTAATTTCTTCCATTATGTTTGATTTTGTTTTGCTTAAATTTTGTATTCTTACAGAACACAGCACCAGGTTCTACAATCAGGTCAGACTAAATCAAGTATCGTAAAGAAACTTCAGTACAGATCTAACAATCACAACCGGCACAAGTCTGTCAGGATTTGAAGCACAAACAAGCAACTTTTTTAATCCCCCACATGTCAAAAGATAAACATTGAAAAAGATCTTTCTGGAAAATTTTGAATTAATTTGTACAATACCTTTTACATTATTTATATGTATGATGATTGATTGTAATACCTTTTACTCTTACGTTTTGTAATAGATAACCGAGAAATAACCGAAGAATGTCTTATAATGCCGAACTGAAATTATCTAAGTGTAGCTTTACTGTACATGTTTAAACTATTTTGTGTGCGAAAAAAGTAAATCAAATAGAGACTCCGACAAAATATATTCGTTTCCTGGTGTCAGACGTGTTTTATGCAGTTCATGATTTAATAAGTTTTAATTATCAAAAATGTAAACAGAAATATCGCTATCTTTGCGACATTTCAAATATTCCATTTGTACTATGTTTCATCAAACAGAGAAAAATACATGAATAACGACTCAAACTGAATATCATATCAGGTATATAACATTCATTACACACTTTCATAGTTTAATACTGACATAACTAACACAATTTTACTTAATAATTTTACTTTTAATTGTAAGGTTCTTAAACAATAATCATTAAAATCAGAAATTATATTTACATGCTTTTAGAAATTGATATCAGATAAATTTATTTTATTTGTTTACGCTACAGATTAATATTTAAACTACGCGTAAATAATCTCTTAGACATGCAATGCTTGTATAATAAATATAAGTAAACATTGCAATATTAAGTTGAAATTATCCATTCATCTTTGCAAACAATTAAAATTGAGCAGATACTCATTATTTCTGTGATAATAGTGTTTAAATTTCTTTATTTTAAACTTATTGCCATTTTTTCATTTCCTTTTCGGCTTGAAATATAATTATCGAAAGGGATTACTTTACATATAAACGATACACGCTGTATGGGAGTAACTAGAGTACAATTTCGTTTGTTTTTGTTATATTACAGAACTATTGAAATATATGAACATGTAGCTTCTGAATATACAAACATGCTTGCGTGTATGAAATACTACAAAGGCCTGGGCAATCTTCATATCTCTTCAAACTTTTCATTTTTATCTTAAGCAACCTCCTTTAAATAAAATTAATCAGGACAAGAAAGGAGATTACGTGTGTCCAATAAATGCTTGCAATATCGGTTTTAGAATAAATAATAAACATCGTATACATATTTCTTTGTTCCTTTCTGAACAGACCCTTCTGGTATCACAATATATATTGTGTGCTCGGCTAAACAATCAGTTATTAGTTATAAAATAAGTATCCAATCTTATTTCAAATACATTTGCATCTCAATGTAAATCTCTTTCACCAAGAATTCAGTCTCGGACTATTTTGGCAATCAATCGAGATTTATTCATGAATATCAATATTAGTAAGATTATTCTATGAAATACAGAAACATTGGTATGTATAGTGGTTATACCTATTCAGGAACGTGTATAGACCTTAATCTAAACTGGTTAGATATTAATGTGGAACCTGACTTATAAATATTTTATTGTTCTTATTTTATTCAAATTACAATTGTTCTCTTCGTATTAAAGTCTTTTGTAATTGCAGATATTTGGGTTATTTTTGAAAATCTGCGATATAAAAAAACAAATTTAACACAATACAATTTAGATGTAACAAATGTAATAAGAGAAGCGCAAATAAGCGCCTAGATATTTTTAACATACACTGTATTCTATCTGAGTCAATTTACTTGAAGTTAGATAATACTACTAAATGTATAAGGCATTGATAAAAAATGTAATTTACGTCGCATGTACCACAAACTCAATGAATTTCGTTTCAATTAAAGCTGATATATGAGCTAATTTTTTAAGCAATGTTAAAAACTAGTTTTGCACTTAGTCAATGATTCCTACTAAAGGCTCGGTTGTGCCTGAAATAATGTTGGCGGCACAGGGCTTCCTCAACAAATTAAGCATAACAGCTGTTTTGTAACTTTTAACTGAGAAGGCGTGAATTAAAAACCCTATTTAACAATTCTATTCCTGAAACAACAAACAATTGATAAGAACGTGCGTCAAACACCATTTGAATCTAATAAAACAGATAAATTAAAAACACATTGTGTAAATAACGTTTTCCGTTTGCTTTGATACATACACATGTCAGATCTGTGATAGATAGTGTTTACTTTGCTGTTCATTCAGATTAACAAAGACTATTGAATCCTTAATCTATGACTATTTAACTTGACTATTTAACTTGCTCTAAGGGTCATTTCAAATAGCGTCTGACCATTGAGTTAGAGTGGTTCAGTGTATTTCAGTAACAAAATGTTGTAATTGTTATCTTTTAATTTCAATCCCATCATTCTTTTCCAACTTTTAAAATCCTTATTTTTTTCACATTTTCAACCATTCAGAATTCTAAGTTCTACCCACACTTAGCTAAAAATGTACAGACTTGTCTTTTGTTATTCTGGGTAGTGTTTAAGTACATTATATTTCACTAAAAGGGTATAAAGCTTTATCTTTTTAAACTACGTTATTTTTATAATCCAATCGTTGCATCTTGAAAGAATTGTAAAATAGAATGATTCTGTAATTCAGCACGCATAAAAAGTATGAGTTAAAGGAATAAAATTTTCTAGAACAAAATATTATGCTGCTATTTGAAGTAAGGGTTTAACATTTAAAAGCTATGAATCAGTGCACGCACCATGTATTCATAAGAAATACATATCTTTAAAAACATAATTATCACTTTGTACGAGTATATGACGTTTCAAAGCAGTTCGTTTATATCGCCTTTGATCATACACTTAATAAGGAAACAACAGCGCTGTGAATTGTAAAGTAATGAGACATGATATCAATTATATCACATTGATGAAATATCCGCCTGTTGACATGATTCTTGAGAACAATAACACTGCAAAGTTCAATATAGATGTTTTACCGTTTAATGATAACACACGTAAGATAAAAAGATCAAAGAAAAACAAATGAAACATAAAAAGTAATTTGGTGTCTCAATTGATCACACTACATCCTCATTCGTGTTGATTCAGTATAATTGTAAATCTTTGAAATCTAAAACGTAATCAAATGTCAAAATATATATTAGTATGTTAAAGATAAATAAGCTGGTCTTAAAACATTTCCTTTAACCAATGGCGTTGGTCAGTGTTGAAGTACACATCGAGTATTAAGTTAAAGTTGCTATATGTTTTCAAATAACATATACCAATACATTGAACAGAAATATGATTACAAAAATACTCAAAAATAATTTCACCATTAAGAGAGGTTATTATATATCTTTAACATTTACATATGAAATTGATAAAAGGATATAAAGCTATTTCTAGTGCAACAAATATGAAATTTGATAACGGTGAAATGATGTTGCTTCAATAAGCTTATAGTCGATTCTTAAAAGTTGTAATGGAGAATGTCTCTGTTATTGTACACACATGAATAGTTTTCGTAAACAATAAAAGATGTTTCCGAACAATATATGATGCTAATATTTAAAGTCAGCATTGAATTCATGCTTGCATTTTCTTGTAAGAAAATACACAAGCCTAACATTTTAGTACAGGTATTTTAGAATGATTCTACTAATTAAATTCAAACATATGTTTAAACAATTTGCAGAGGAACAGTAGATTTATAACTTTTTGCCTGCTGAATTTCTTAAACGGACCTTCTCATTTTCCATTTTTTGTAACGTTCCATTTCAACTTTGGAGATATCAAGATGAAAACGTAAAGTAAGTCAGATAATAGTAAACAGTCTGATGTCAAGATTGTACGGACGTACATGTACAGGCTGACCAGGCTCTATATCAATCTAATGACAAGGTTTCGGATTCAGCAGGGTAAATGTTTAAAGTCTTCAACTTTATCGATTCTTACCAAACACCTATTTATATAAAATACTATCAAACAATAGCTGTAAATTTCCGCCACTGAAAAAATATCATAAATATAACATTTATTGAAAAATGTTTTTATCTTTTTCAAACGTTTCATAGATGATATTACATATTAAGCATTAAACCAATTTGTTAGTTATAAGCAAATTGAAGGTAAAGAATATTACTACAGATAGTCTTTCTCACAAAATGTACCCTCTAACATTTTGTGAAGAATCAATATATAGTCATGAATATCAATAGAGTGAAATATTCCATAAATTACTCAGATTTTAGTATTCCTTATTTACAAATTCAAATTTGGTAAGCAGATTCCGAACAAATTATGAAAGAACTTACATAGAATAGAGCCTGTTTCATTGTCTTATGTGTATTGTATCAATCATTTTAATAAGACGTACGAGCCGTATTTAAATTGAAATTTAACCATTTAAACCGTGTTCATCCCAGATTTGTTGAATGCTTCGCTACTTCGCCATACGGATTAACATAGCTTTTATATAATAAGATACTTACTAAATCACAAAATAAGAGATTATCTCTAACAACTGTTAAGTTGATAAACAATGTTTTTTGTTTTCATGAAGATAGCAATTAATTTGGATCAAAAATACAAATTTCGAAAAGAAAACTCTATATACTTGCAAATCATTCTTAAAACGATCTCTTTAATCCGCAAATACTTGTCTGTAATAAATCGATACTGATATTGTTTAAGTATCCAATAAATATTTGTGAACGGCAGTTTTCTTATCGAATATCTATAGTACCATTTGTCTGCTGATTCAAGAACTGGCCAATATCTAACTTTATACAGAATGAATATTAAACATATTGCAACTCACGTTAATAAACAGAGCTATGAGTCATATTAAAGTCAATACTTGAAATTCAGTTTTGTTATACAAACAAATGAAGATTATAATGTCACGTTCATACCGGAAGAGGTCTTAAAACAGAGTCATGAGCGACTAAAATCACCTTTTTTTTCAAGTCTGATAGCCTGACTGCTTAGTTTGTTTAAACTGCACCAAACACAGTAACCCCGCCTTCATTAAAATTTTATTTCAGTGTATTAAGCTAAAAAAATTATTGTTAGAATTTCAAAAAAGGATATTTAACGAGATATGGTAGTGTATTCCATTTAAAGTGAATAATTCGTGCATGGATTCATTGATATACAGTTAAAACCCGACTTAAAATAATAAAATGGTATTAATTCAAGTTATTTAGAGAATATATAAGACCATCACGACACTACTGTCACCCTTGTGAATTTTACGCTGCCAGTACGCCGCCGCGTAATAATCACACGCGTGATAACATTATAGTCTGATTTTATTGACCTGTCAATTATGAATACATTATAGCACTCATTTAAATATTCGATCCCACTTCGGGTTTGTCCATTTATTTTGAAAACTCCCACTAGCTTAATGTAGATTCTCGTAACATCCGCAATAGCACAGACTGTTAGGTGATTACCTTATGTATGTGAGGTCCGAAGTTCGATCCATTTTTTTTAAATGCTTTTTAGGCTTATTCTTTCTTTATTTTTAAATATATTTTAATAAAGATTGTCAAGCGTTTGCAAAATTGTCTACACAGATATGAAACAACTAAGACACATTGAATTGTCACGTTTTGTATTGTACTTTACGGCAATTGATTTTAATCCAAATGAATTTTGAATATTATTTTTTTTACCAAAATAATTGCAAAGCATATTAAAACAGAAAGAACAACCATAACTTCAAAAATTTTGAAAATAGTTATGAATAAGCAAAAAATTGGACATACGCTGTCTCGATCTTGCAACACTTTGGTCATTTAGATATAATATACCCGTAGTTTACACCATTTCGCTATAACGGTCAGAAGAACTACCGGGTAATTCATAGAAACAAGATTAATTTAACCACATCTTACTGCGTACATCTCACGTAATTTATCGAACATTCATCGGATATTTATTTATTCTGTGCATTTACCGTATAATCAGTATGGAACTCACAGGTTAATAAAGGCCCGGTCACACAGCCTACCACGGGCGTATCGCGGCCGAATAACGGCCAAAAATTTCTGCCCGTGAAGCAGACGCTGTTGGACGCTTTGAGGTCGCGATAAAGACGCGATACAGCCGTACTTTACCCGTCGTTACACGCGGTAAGAAATTCACACGCGGTTGGCCGCGCGAAAAAGTTTTGGGCTTCCGAAAAATTTAGACCGCGGGTAATCGCGGGCGGTACACGTGGTACACACGCGGTAAAGACGCGGTACAGACGCAGAACGAACGTGCTAAGACGTGCTACGGCCGCGGTTAAGACGTGGTTACACGCGGTAGGACGCAAAATTTTAGCGGGTAATCGGGGGTGGGGCACGTTCATAGCACGTTTGTTCCGCGTCTGTACCGCGTTGTTATCACGTGCATTAGCGTGTGTACCGCGTGTAAGCACGGACAAACGCCTTTCTCCGCGTAAACAGCGCGCCCCAATATCGGCCTAATCACGTTCAATTGCGTCTTGTACACGTCCCAAATACGATTGTCCACGGCCTAATCGCGTCCGTACAACGTCTGATTTTAGGTATATAAAAAGCGCGATTTACCGAGCATTCGTCACTTGTGCTCCAGACCGTAATGACCTCGTCTTGCTGCTCCAGCTGCATCTGAACCAAGTGGTACAGGTCCATCAGCTCCTAATTGACAGAAGAAGATGAAGGAGGAGGATGAGGGTGGTCCGGAATATCTGGGTGCGCGACTGGATTGGCAGGAGACCTGAGCTGGGGCTGTACGATCGTCTCATGGTGGGGCTCCGTAATGAAGATCCAAGGGCCTTCCAGAACTTCATGAGAATGCCACCTGCCATGTTCGATGAAATTGTGCAGAGACTGACACCAGCCCTTACCAAGGAGACCACCAACTGGCGAGCACCCCTTGATCCAAGCCTGAAGGTTGCCCTCACCCTGAGGCACCTTGCTTCTGGTGCCAAGTACCGTGAGATGCAGTATGGCTGGAGGGTCCCTCACAACACCATCAGTCTGGTGTTGCGCGAAGTGTGTGCGGCCATAGTCGAGGAGTTCCGTGATGAGCTGCTTGCGCCACCACAGACTGCTGCATAGTGGCGTCAGATAAGTGACAATTGGATGAACAGTTGGAACTTTCCACATGTCATTGGTGCAATAGACGGCAAGCACATTGCCTTTAAATTTCCTGCCAACACTGGGTCCGACTAATTCAACTACAAGGGCTTCTTCAGTGTCATCCTTCTGGCAGTCGTCATATCTAACTACAAGTTCCTCAGGATAGACGTCAGCGGCAATCGGTCTTCGTTTGATGCCAACATCTTCGGCAGCAGAGTGGACGACAGCTTGCACCTCCACTGTGACTCCTGCCCTGGGCTTCTTGGCGGCCTCCACTGGCACTGGGCTGCCTTCATCTGCTCCCTTCGCCCTCGGCTTCTTGCTCGCACGCTGCTTCTTCTTCTTGGCCGGGGAACTCGACGTGGGCTTCTTCTTTGGTGCCATAGCTTGATCTTCACGGGACTGTGTCTGTTATGATTTCTACAGCCCGGTTCGGCTGCTTTATTATATCCGTGGTAGGCCGCGGTACCGCCGCGCTTCACCTGCGATAAGGACGCGGAACAGTCGCCGGCGTCTGTTCGCGGGCATACCACGGGTAAACCGCGGGTAAGCCAATTTTGCTCATTTTCCACCACGGGCAACCGCGGGCAAAAAAAATTCGCGAAATTTACCCGCGAAACAGACGCGAAAGGCTGTGTGACCGGGCCTTAAAGTCAGACAATACAATTAAGAAAATTTTATTTTGTTAATGTACGTGCAATATTAATTTGTGTACTATTAAATAACATACTTTTTATGGTACAACTCTTCGAGGGCGGCCGTAGGATTACGGAAACAATATAATTTCATTTTTGATAAATTTGATAAAACAATCATAAAATATAGCTTTACTCTTTTAATTGTTCTTAATTAATTTGTAAAATATGTTGTAATTCAGTCACCGGACTTTACTATAAAACTAACATGTTATGAAGATTGCATAATTTATCCACCATCATTTATAGAAACTTAATATTATGTTGCTTTTTTGTTGTTGTTTTTTGTTGTTGATTTTTTTAATTGTTATAAGAATATCATTCTTGTATATAAATGTAAATATATGTATATACATGTATAACTGTATCGAAATAAATGATTAATTATAACAGAACAGAACAGATTAGACTTTTACATACGTATATCATCTTAATACATAAACATCAATGATAAAGATGTCACGTATGTAGAACATATTACTAAAGTTTAATCAAATGCACTTTAACATATATTTACATATAATACGTAAATGTATAACTAAGACAGAAAGGTAATAAATACTTCAGTAACAGGTCATATTATCTATAAACGAATTTCGAATAACAAACGCCTCTTTCATATATTTGCACAATTGAACAATATCGTTTTTATTTGAAGAAGTAAGAAAATCATGAAATTTGAAAACAGATGGGTTGATAAAAAGAAACGTTTGATATATTTTGTTTCTTATTTTAGAATAGCAATGACATATACATGAAAGTGGAGTTCATCTTCAATATCTCTTGTGTTACAACATAAATTATATCTTTCGTTTCTTGGTAAATTATTACGGGTATACCTCCCTGTTTAAATTCGCAAAGGATGCAATGAAATTCTAAGATTAACAAAATAAGTGCGTAAGTCTTGGTTATAAATCTAATTATATCATATTCAAGGTTAGTTTAAAATATTCTTTTCATATTCAAGAACGTATTACAGAATATATCAAGTACGATTAAATAGTTTATACAACAATTATTAATATGAAGTGTGAAATAAAATTATTGTAACAGTAATATGGCAAATCACACTGTAAAATGTATCAGAAACATTCTCCGCCGAATTATATTTTTCACCATAAATAAATGTAACAGCCACTGTTAAGTGTATCAGAAACATTCCCCGCTTTCATCATACTGCGTTGTTTACCGTTCAAATGAATCAATCACTCATTTGAACTTCAAGGTTACAATACTGCTACATTGAACATAAACAATATACTGTCATATGCATGCACTCACAGTTGATATAATTTTTAACTCAGACACATCCCCGTTTATAATCAGGTTATGTACCATTAATGTGCAAGATTCGTGCTCATTAAATAGCTCACCTAGTGCGTTGTTATTCTAATAAATCAATAACATTATCCCATTTATTCAATATGATCATGCCTTTACTTGTATAATGATCTTTTTCCTCACCCAATATTAAAGATGCACGTTTTTCTTTCTCTCAATAAATAATGTAGTCAGACTTCTAAGTTAAGGCACTCTATTTGATTATTTTTGTAATTCCAGATTGCTTTTTTTCTTCTGCTTTCTGGTATCTTTCAATTCGTTTATTTACAACAAGTCCAAAACAATAGATTATATCTTCGCATTTTGGGTCATCCACTTAATAACATTTCATAGAAAATATTTCTTTCTATAAGAACACTTTAACTAGCACAATAAAAATGTGTTCAGAGTAAGATTTTCTATCGCCATGTCTGCTTCGAGCATCGTTGAGTCAAAAATTCAACAAATTCCCTCCCTACTCCGTAAACTAACATTTAAATAAACAATGGCAGTAATATTCTAAGCACAACGTTCTTTCAAACATTTTGAAACGATTTAATTCCATGCAAAACCCATGGTAACCGAAAGAAAAACATCCATCTGCTCCAAATGTGCATGGGAGAGAGCTTAGATCGATATTTGGTATGAACCAAACTCTCGTTAACTTCTACTAATATAGCTTTGGTAAATTTTAATTTTGTTCTGAGCTACATCCTTGGAATTTAAATAAGTACACACTTTAATACGCCAATGCATTCTTAAATCAGTAGACCCACATTTTAATTTAATGACCTACTTGTTTAAATGGTCACATGCAGTTTCAGATTCAGATTAGAACTTTTATACCAGTTGACTTTGACGTAATACATGCTTTCCATTAAAATATTTCAATATTTACGTAATACATGCTTTCTATTAAAATATTTCAATATTAACTACCCCTTGCCATTTAAGGTATTTATAATTAAGATAATGATATAACACACTTATATGACTTGAAAAAAACGATTTACATAGTTATTTTAACGTCAATTCATAGTGAAATTTGCGACGTGGTCGTTGTTATGCGGATGAGTTAAACATAAAGCTATGTTACCTAAATATTTTGTTACTTTTACGTCAAATCATTTCGAAAGCCTCATAAACATTGATAATAAAAATGGTTTTGAATTTCTAGGCACGCATCAATAACTTGACAAGTTCAGGAATAATCTGTTAATTATAGTAATATGAAACGTGTTTACTTTCATTAAAAACGGTTTATGTATTATTAATTGGTATCAATTTCTTGTTTATCGGTTAATGGTTTTGACAAGTTAATTATTTTAAAACAAAGATAGATCAGTACAATCATGTCTGTTATTTAAAAAAAAAATGAAAAGAATTTATCTAAATGATAAACTTTACCTACACATGATAGATATATATATATTATTTCAGACTGGTTGTATTGTAAATAAAGTGTGTTTTGATTAATTTGAAGATGTTTACCAATTGTCCAAGAACGTTGGCAATAATAAGTTACATGTCTTTATACATGTAACCGTTCAAAAACAAACAAAGCAACTTGTGGTGAATGTAAGTGTGTGTAAATTGTCAGAAGAAGAAAAACTACACATCGATTTATATGAAATTATAAAAAGTATTCACTATTAGTAATATATTCCATTCTTTTGACGAATTCAACGTAGATAATCCAATAAATTAATAACAGGTATTGTTTAGAATATTTTTGTAGAATGAAATGATATAATTCAACCGAAAAGTGCACGGTCCGAATTGAACATTTATTTAATCTGAATATACACAACAATATTGCAATGTTTTCGTAGATTTATTGTCATTTGACACAATATTTCTTTGTTTACAAAAATTAATTTTGAAATACATGAATTTCTTTACGGTGAATAAAATGAAAAACATGTATTTCTGATTGTAAATTAACTGACTCTGTGTAGACATTAAGCAACTTTAGACAAGAAACTATTTTACTATTCGTTTTCCAAAGTTTTGAAAAAATGTGAAGAAATTGATCTGTTCCGTAAATCAATGATTCAAGCCAATAAATACCGAAAATGAATGCTTAAACATAAAATTGAAACTCAAAACCAGATTACTTTTTAATGCCGGATGTGAATTTTTAGACACATCATGGGCAAGGGTGTTATGAAAATATAGCAATTCTAACTTCATATCTAGGTATTACAGGTTAAATTTTCCCGGATCGTTAATATAGAAAACACGTCTCTGTCAGCAAATAACAAGAATCATTTATGCGGAAGAACAATTTTTCATCACAGGTTTCCTTTGGTAAGTTCAACGCTGAGGTCTGATCAAAGTATAGAAATAAAAATGACCTGGCTATATTTTATCACACGGATGATCTTATATTTCAAACTTCGCATTGTTATCGACAACATAGTAAACAGCATCAACGGCACGATCTTGAAAATATGGTTCGACCGTTAGTTTGAAAATCTTTTGTTGATTATCTACCATCCAAATTAAAATAAACTTTGATATGAGAAGTATGTTTCTAAATATCATTTAATCTGTTTTAATTTAATTCAACTTGCATTGAATTTCAAAAATCGAAGTATAATTCTTTTACTAATGTTATGTATTTACACAATTAAAACATCATTTATTAAAATGCCATAATACAAGTAAAAGTTTAATAACTTATGAATAAATAAAGTAACATTTCGCGCTAAACAAAATGGCTATTTCGTTGACATCTGTGTACACGAAGGGTTTAAGTAGAATTTGTTTAATCGATTGACCCTAGTTTAGAAAACGAATATACAGTGCCTTTTATAATAAGAAAGATATCTGATATAGGAATTCTTAATAAAGATCGCCGAGGAATACTATTGGAAGATATATATTTGAGATAACCTGTCATAATTAGACCTAACATACAGAGATATTGTGATATTTATAGACATTGTAATATGTTATTACATAATCGTGATTGACATATAACTGTGATATTAACATGGTTCAACTTCCAATCGTTACTTTCACTTTCATTTCAATATTAATTATAATCTAGGTTTCTTCCTTTAAATATTTGGTGAGATACCGGAAATAGTTTTCTCTAAAAGGAAAGAAAGGTGATAAAATAGAGAAAATAGAAATCAAATCTCCAAAGAAAGCCCAACATGGCAAAATTTTAAAATGACAATTCTTGAATGAACAAAGCTATTCATTTAAATAAGGAAAGTATATTACAGTCTGGGATAAAAAACCAAATGTGCAAGGATATTTTTAACATAGACAGATCTGTCATACACCATCAGACGAGGAGTCACGTTTTTTTCTTTGAAAGTAATAATAATTTCTACAGAGACCAAATATTACACTTATTTTTTTGTAGATTAAATTTGTTGTGTTACTAGTCGAATTTGCAAGAAGTCAAACACACATGCTGCTTAATAATGACATGAACAATATCCCTATGACCATGAATGACCCGAATAATTATTAAAACACTGTCAATATTAAAGAGTCTATTTCGGAAGGTCGAAGATAATGTTGTATGTTTTACTTAAATATCCTGTAACGAATTGATTAAATTAAGTCTCTTGTGATTTTTTAAAAATATTTTGAGCGCGTTGCTATATATCTATATCATATATTCATGTGAAAATGGTTCACGTGACCTCAATATAAGTATGTATGCTGTTTCGTTTTTCGGAATAATGTGCGTGATACTTATATCCCGCATCATTCACTTACCCTAATAGTGACATTGTTTGTGAAACTTCGTGATAAGAACACATCAATATATGATCTTTCTAACAATTGGATATTGTCGTATTTTACTGTGGACATGGATGGTACATGTTTTATAATACCATCAGCTTAAATAAGAGTCAAACTTTGCTTTGTTATGAAAACAAACTAGACAGCACTTAAAACAAGCTACTGTTTAACTATATGGAATAAAAGTTTACATATAATTCAATACTAGTTTTAAAGATATAAGATATAACAATGTAATGGTTTTTAGCACCAATGATTATCAAAAAAACATATGTCTACTTTTCATATAGAAAAATTGTATCTGTTGAAGTGCTTATTAACACACCATAGAAAATTACTGCCCATCAGACTTATCTGACTGATCTGAGACACTTCTTTTTAGAGCATTAATTGGAAGTACTACGTTAATATATATTTATGAGACAATACTGTCATAACAGTGCTCTAGGGTGATATATTGACATTTTTATAGATCTGAAGATTAAACAGATTAAAGTCTTTATTATAATTTTATGAGTTACTAGTATCGGATTATACGGGATATTTATATTTCAATTTCCGTGTAATAATACAATATCAAATAATATTTTAATAATTTTTTATTATTTCATTACAACATTTGAGCCGCGTTACGACAAAACCAACATAACGGGTTTGCGACCAGCATGGATCCAGACCAGCCTGCGCATCCGCGCAGTCTGATCAGGATCCATGTTGTTCGCTATCAGTTTCTCTACTTGTTATAGGGTTTGTAAGCGAACAGCATGGATCCTGATCCTGACTGCGCGGATGCACAGGCTGGTCTGGATCCATGCTGGTCCGCAAACCCATTTTGTTGGTTTTGTCATGACGCAGCTCATTTCTTTTTTTTATTATTGTTATTTTTAAAGAAACCCGATCTGAACTTGTGCGCAAATTTTCTCTAATTCTTCACCGGATCAGGTCGATGTCATTGTTTAAAAAAACAACAAGTGACATAACAGGAGAGTGAGGATGGTGTTTAAGTAAACTGATACCCATCACACCAATTTCCAGCATTGTAGATGCAGTCTTGTCCTGTGTATGTATATGTTCAATATGTTCTCTTCATTTCTGGACACATTTTCGTATATCTCCTAACGATAAGCAATACGACTCTCTAATAAACTTCTATAATCATTCATCATTGATTAATATTGACGGTTTTAACTGTTCATATAACTATTTGAAAATAAACAAACCAGTTGGTTAAACTTGTTTATGGATGATGTTTGATAAATTCAGTAGCATTTGGCATTAACCGTTACTCCTGTCGTAACAGCGTTAATCAAATGCAGCCTATGAAGGATATAAACATATTCTTATCACTTGCCTTCTGTGGTGGTGCTGACGAGCAATTTCATACGGTCACTGAAGCAAAACTCTGCAGCTTTGCTTCTGGTTCAAAGTAGTTAAACAATGATTCGTGTGTCATGATAATTCTAGAAATCCGTCACCTCTCTGACAAGATCGTTAAAACGTTCTGAAGCCTCTCTCGTTTCATCCTTTGGTTGGTAGTCAACAATTTTGGAATCTAAGTTAGACTCTAGTCATGCATGATGTTTCTGTCAGTATTCATTCTATGTGCTGTCCTGTCAGCGAATAAATATCACATAGACCTGCGATGTTACACACATTTATCAGACGGTTAGTTTCTACGGCATTTTTAACTAACGTCACTTTACTGTCGATAATAATTGATATACGACCGGTTCTGTGTTTGTCCCGGGCATAACTTCTACCACCACAGAATTCCTTGTGACAGTGTTAATATTAAAATGTGTTGACCGATTGTTGAAGGAGATCTATTCTCTGTGTGGGCGTTCCAAGATTTACCTTGTCTGCAATTTCCATGTATTTTGCTGTTTTTAATGCTTCCGAGTGATCACTTTTTTTCCAGATATTTAAACAAAACATATGTTTTATCGCTGTTTTAAGGGCGACCTGATAAATGGCGTAGCATAAGTCAAATGATGTCATATCGTAATAACAAAGTTTTGGTGCGCATTTAGAATGGGTAGTAGGATTATGATAAAAGAAACAAGGAGGAACATAAATGTGCTCCAACGAACTCTTTCTAGAGTTTCTATAGAAACTACCAAAATTAATGTTGATTTTTCAACATAAATATTAAATGCTTGTTAGATATAATTGACAAAGAATATTGTTCACACCTGTTTTAAAGAAATCAGATTTTGAAGTGACATGAAAAAGTATACATGTACTAAACGATTTCTGGGGCAGATTACGGAAATCAGAAAAGAGCTAGGTGTCCCCAACATTTTTTTAACAAAATTGGTTAAGCTTTTGGAGTTCTTGAGGGATTCTGATCTCCGTCTTGTTATCATATATTAGGACCATGTAAAGCATTAGTAAATTGTCGTACACAGATCTTATTCTGAATAGCTATAGAATACCCCTATAAATCTACATGTATTTTGATTTTACTGGGTAACTTTTACAAACGGAATTATCGACGTACACTAAGTATTGTTGGCATAACTTATAGTCTAACCCTATTGCATATACATTGTTATTATGCTTAAGATGTTACTGTTAATTTGTGATGATATATCAAATTTCTTTAAAATAACATATTTTTTAACTGACAGGAAATAATAGATTTTTTTTTGAATAACAATGCTGAATATCAAAACATGAAAATAAAAAAAATATATATAAAGATTCAAGTTGACGGAGCACAGCTGCCAAAAGCAAGGAATAAAATTATCAATATTCTCTAAATACAGACCGCCTATTAAAATAACAGCTACTTCTATATATACTCATCAGTAATTATTCGGTTCCAGTCCTTAAGATTAAAGGTTTCTAAAATTGACAATGTTACAGGTTTGGTTTGATTGAGCATGTTTCTGGCTGGAACTAGAAAATCTTTAATTATGTCATCTTCTTCTAATTCAAAACTTTTTAATTGAGCTAGTTATTTAATTAGTTACCTTTCCCATCAGTGAGTTAGTCGTGAAATTCGTCATCTAAATACCTTAGTTTTAGTTTTACCTTAGTAAAACATATGATTAACAAGATCAACAAGGAAAGGAGTCGTTCAATAAACGCAACCCCGCAATTATTTCAGTTCAAATCCATTCAAGATTATCAAGAGCATAGATAAACTAAAATGTTTTGTAGCAAAACTTGACAAGTTCATTAATAATTTCACAATCTCATAATTATTGTAATATAAAACTTGTTTAATTTCAATGAAACAGGTTTATGTATTATTAATTGGTATCCATTACATGTTTATTGATTACTCTTGAAAACAATTGTTACACTTCAAGCATTGGTAACCTTTTTGAAATTCTGATAGGTCGGAAGGAAGTAAGAATTAATGGGAATAATAGGAACATACCTTAGAAGTTTCCAATGACATGTCAGGTTATATTATAGACGTTCAATAAAGCAAAAAGCTCATAATATTTCAATAAGTGTATTTAGATAATAGTTTCATGTGTCACCAAATAGCCCATAACACATCGTAATAACAAGCACCGACTTGAGCGTTACTAAATTCTCAACACTTAATAGTGCTGGCATCAATGATCCGAAGGACCAGAAAAATATAACAACACTGAAGTTAAGAACGGGACAACTTTTTACAACTGCCACACAACATTTTGACACAAAAAGCCAACAAGTGTCTGTGGTTATTTCTAAAATTAGAAACAGTTTTCAAATATTTATGATTTTATACTACTAATAATATATTAGAGACACTTTTACTGTTCTTAATCAAATATTCCAACTGTTGAATGTAGTTATACGCCAAATTTAAACAGTAGGCTATTAACGATTTTAGTTTAAATTTCAGGCATGTCGATTATCAACCGACCCTGCGACATTTTCAGTTTTGCCGTGTTGGACTTTCTTTAGAGATTCTTTTTTTCTATTTCAAGAACCTTTTTTCTTACAAATTGGCCGAGTGCTTAACGCGTCGGATTGAAGGCAGCGTGGGTTCAACCCGTTATTTCCTTGAGCTAGAAACATTACACTAATTGATTATTACTGGTTGGTCGAGAGTGTTTCTATAAGGTTATAGCTCACATCACAATCGAACTAAAATATATAATGTATAAGCAAATCTGACCGATGTATGTCAGTTAAAACTTAATAATGAGCACCGACAAAATCTATTTTTATATGTAAATTGTTTTGGCTAAGATAAAAAAAATCGTTTTCATGAATTATTTGCATTGCTAATGTTTCTCGGAAATTATGATGTATTCTAATTTTATTGTGAAGTGTCATGTGGGAATATCTAATTTTTACCGGTCGTAATTTATATATATAAGGAACTACATGTATAAGGTATGTTAGTAGATTCAAAATTAAACTTGTATATAAAACAGTTTTATTTCTGTTTTTTTTTTTCTTAGGATGTAATAAAAGTACTTAATACGTTAAATAATGTCCGTCACTCAGGCCATGGAGTGGCATTAAAACGAGTCCTTCATTTAGATCTGTTCATGACAGTTAAATATGTGTACGATTGTTGAAGAGATAATTGCATTGACCTTAAGCTAAGCCATATCTAGTTATAAAGCGGTCTTACTTATATATCAATGTAAATGTGTCATATAAGATTTCTTTTTATGTCCGAGAAATACTATAAGGAGAAATATATTTTAAATTACTTGCTATAATTAGACCAGTTATTATTACAAATTGTGATATTTATAGATCATGTGCTATTATTATATAATTTGGACTTACATAATTCTGCGAATATAGTAAACTATCCGTTTATAGGCTGGACGTTAAGAAATAAATGCACTAAGTTCTATTTTCATCTTCATTTGAACATCAATTACTTTCAGGTATCTTTCTTAAAATACGTTCAAAAGAATACTTTTCATTTGTATACAGATGCTACTAAAATAGTAAAACAAATTTGTATAGAAATAAGAAACATAAATAGTATTCTGACAAGGATTGACAAATGTGCAAAAGATATTTTTTAAATGACAAAACTCTTATATGTTTTATGTTAAATGCCTTGAATGCTTATATATGCTTTAATTTTCATAGAATCCGAGAACAAATTGCTTTATACACTGATTTTAGATAAAAAAAGTGAAAACCGCCGTATGAACACATCTACAGATGTTCTAAATTCAAAATTTCACCATTTTAGTGTTTAAATGTTGAATTCTGCTTAAGCCGGTGCTAGGGGGTGTGGACGGTAACTTGCACTTTCCAGTACCGTCCATGAACAGGCTCAATCAAACCGAGCCTGCAACATTTTCAATTGTGTCATGTTGGGCTTTCTTAAGGGATTCTGTATTTCTCTATTTTATCGAATTTGTTATTGCAAGATGTCAACCTCATATGATGTTCAAAATATCAACTATCTTTGCCCCTTTTTGCTTTGTAGTTATAATAGTATTTTGTATTGACCTCAAAATACTGCTTTGTTTACAATTTGGTACCTTTACGTCACATTACCGTACATTCAGCGCTACTTTACCCAACTGTATAGCATCTAACATGCTCTAAAACATTATTAGAACATAATTAAACACATTTAAGACATTTCTAAAGACAATCATGCCGTGAATATTCAATATTGTATGATGTAAATATCGTAAACTTTTAATACATTATACTAACATATAAAAGAATGTCTGGGAGATGAATAATTCATTACATTAAGTATGCATTACAGTATATTGCTCTCTAATGGTATTGTCATTTTATTGTTATCTTACACAAATAGTAAAACAATGAACGAACGTAAAACATTTATATAGGTACCCATCTTCTAAATTATCAATCATAGACTTTTAAATAAATTCCATTAATTTCTGAATATTTCCATATATTTTCCTTTTATTTCGATACTTCTAACACTTTGAATGGACAAACTAAAATTGTGAATATTCTATTCTGAATGAAGGCTTTTTTTAAAGTAAGTAGCAACCTAAAACTATCATCAGTTGTGTTAAATTCTATATAGTTTATATTGTAACTCTGGTTTTTCTGTAAATAACATGTCGATGTCACCAAATAAAATGATCACAATATAAAAGTATATATCAAATGTGTATCCGAATATCCAAACCATAAAGACATACCAATTTCCACAAAATTATGTAGTCTAATTATGAGAAATAATTATATCTAATAGTATCGCGAAATGTATACCACCAATGTACCTCCTTTTATGAAGATGTTTATACCATATAACATATATTGTCTGGTCAAGTAATGGATGATCGACTTTTCCGAAGGAAAATATATGTTATATGGTATAAACATCTTCATATATTTTCCTTCGGAAAAGTCGATCATCCATTACTTGACCAGACAATAAATTATTTCATATAAATTTTAATATTATGAAAAGAAATGAATTAATCAATGTTTATTTTTAAATAAAAGACAGACTATACATGCGATTGTCATTTAACTAAAGATATGTAGAATAATAATGCATAAATAGATTATTAAATTTCATAGCTATAAAACTAGTTACTCACATGTTAATTAAACTTCCTTATTTCTCTGAAAAGAGTGCTAAAATGAATCCATTTGATGTATTCGCTAGAACGGCTGAAAAAGTTCTGAAAGGAAATATAGTTTCTGAACATTTATAGCAATGCTGTTACACTCAAAAAACCAATATCGAACTTTATACGGAGAGCAATAAATAACAATTAGCATACAGAACGTCTGTTTGTCCAATTGTAACACTATAGGGTGTAATGAACAACATACTTTTGGGTTATTTGCAATATAGTAAAATTGCTGCAGCATAATAATATAAAAAAAATCAGACAAACATTAGATTTAAACTAAACAACTTCCCGTACATAAATAATATCGTACTAAGAATGTACTTTACGTATTTCTTCCTTATTATTTACATATCTTGACACTTTTTGTTACTGTTTTACAAGAACTGTTTTTATTTTATTGTGTGAAACCTCAGGAAAAAACAATGTGTTCACTTTTAGCGATTGAATTTCCCAGAAGATTTTTAATGAGTGTTCATTCAAAGTTTTATTGTTGTTGTTTTGTTTTTAGTTTAGCCAAGCTTCGCTATTAGCGCACATTCAAATACAACATTTTGCGTTCCATAAATTTAATATTTTTGTGTTGCGCTATCTAGCTGTTGCCATAAATGCTTTATTTTTCTAATTAATTGATTCATTGGTAATGTATTTTGTATTAAAACAGAGTTGATATGTCAAATGTTTAACACATTGGTGCATTGAATTTAATAGCTTCTTGTATGAACATTATGAAAGTATTCTTATTTGGATTGAGAATATGTCAAGTCATTTTTTACAAAATACAATATGTTTGTGACATTTTAAACAATGCTGTTAGATTTCAGCTTCAACAAGAGATCTACGCAAGGTTTGTTCAGGATAGCGGAGAATTGTGTTGATTTATTAGAAGCATAGTAACCGTATTACTACATGAATAAAACATAACAAAAGCAACAATTATCACAGCCAAGGAAGTATAATTAGATCAAAGCTTACATTCCCTCGCTGTAAATGCAGAATATTTTGAATTATTTAAAACAAACAAAATGTTCTGTTACCACATACAAGGTTAAAAGCTTTACAGTAACTGGAAGGAAGAAACATTACTAGTTGATATATATTTTTGTAACTGATTGATTGATTAATGTATTGATCGATTTATAACAGACACAACTTTTCCTTAGATATTTACATAAAAAATAAAAAGATATAAGTATACTTTTCTGCAATTAAGGTTAACAAAATGGTACGTTTCATTATGTATTTGTTCATTTGGTTCATTTGCAATGCATCCAAGAATTTTTGTTTTACGTCGTACAAACACTGAGGAGGTCATTTGGCAACTTCCCAGCTTTCCTGACGAAAACGTCCTCAGGTACCCCTCTCTGCATTATAGAACCACCAACGTCCTATAAGCTAGCTGGATAGATGAAACATGTAATCAAGCACTAGGCAATGGAAGTTTTGTTACACACTAGATAAAATAGAGTGAAAGTGTCATTTAAAAATCATAAAAAACAGAATCCCTAAAGAACGCCCAAAACGACCAAATTAAAAATGTTGCAGACTCGGCGTGATTAAGCCTGTTAATGAACGGTAATGGGAAATGCAAGTTACCGTCGAAGCCCTCTAGCACCGGCTTAAGCAGAATTCTACATTTAAACACGAAAATAGTGATTTTTTGAATTTAGAAACATTCGCAGATGTGTTCATACGGCGGTTAAAATGGAACCTTCAGTGCCATTCCATGAAAAGTGGCGTATGGTACCCAAGAAAGAGAACACGTGTCGCATTCTTATGAATGCATATAAGGCACAATATGACAAAAGGGCGCACCATTATTCAGTAGTTGTGTTTTTATCGTACCGTAATTTCAATTATAATTGGCGGACAGATTATCGAAGAATATATATGCTGACTTCTATCAGTTTTCATCTAACAAAATGCTCATGTGAGTTTTTTAAGAAATCATTATTTCTGTTTTGTGTCGTCCGACATTTGTTGCAAAGTACCCAATAGATTGTGAAATGACCAATTGCAACGGGTAATCTTCTATAAAAGTTTTATACATGGTTTCAGTCTGATGCATTACTAGTAACAGAGTGACAAAGGCTAAACTTAAAATAAAAATGAAATCTTTACACATTTTATCCTCAGAATCTTCAGTGCACAGAGCTTCAATATATTACTATAATTGGATAGTGGTATTCTTAAGTCATATGAATCACTACCCTAGGGTAAGCTTGGCCTGTTCTTGTGATTACTTTTTTCATAAAAAATGGTTTCTAAAGAACGCAAAATTTAAATGCTACAGGATCGGTTTGACAGGGCATGTTCAGGTGCAAGCTACTGTCCGCGTTCCCTAGCACCGGTTAAGACAGAATTCAACAAAACTTATAAAGAATAGCCCATTTTAATTGACTTTGTGAAACAACTTGTTCTAGATTTTGTTGGTTTAAATGCTTCCGATTGATCATCTTTTTTTCCAGATTTTTATATAAAAAACAGAATGGGTAAACAAACTCTGTGTACTACTCGAAGAATAAAAGAAGCATATATATTATATATATTTCCTTTTTTTTGTTAGAGTACATATGTTCAATAAGATTACAAAGGAGTCGCATTTTATTCAATACTCGTTCCCTTATTTTTGAGATAAAATAGATCCAGGAGCTGCGCCTTGATTTTCTGATATAATACATCGATACATTTTTTTTTAATTTTCTAGTATGAACTGTAATATTTCAATTATATTGCGCTTTTGTATGATAGCATAGTAGTGATGTCTTTTTAGTCTTAAAAATTAAAACGTGAAATATAATGCAATAAGAAATAACAATCTTTATGGAGGAAAAAGAAACATTTACCTAATCATCATTTCACTCTGTCTCTCCTTCAAGAGATCAATATTCATTATATGCAAAGATTCTGCTTTGACAAAACGACGGATTATGTTAACGATACATTGGCACTTTTTTCATGGGCCGATAATTGCCTAAATCAATCGGGAAATTCTACACAAAGACAAATTAATGAAGGATGCCTTTGTTTACATGTACACAATATATAGTAAACGGTTTCGTTATTTAATGTGTGTGTTGGAAACGTGCGTATTTAAATATAATAACAGAAAGCGTTAAAACTTTGTACATTACTGCATGTAATGATTAAATTATATTTATTTTTGTTAAAATAAAAATTAGAAGATAATAAAATAGAGTAAAAAGATCGATTCATTTTTTTATTTTAAATTCCAGAGACAAGGTGAGAATATCGCTTAAGTTATATTGTAAGATATTTAAAAATGAAAACAGCTTTGTCCGTGATTTAGTAAATTGAAATTATACTTATGCCCGATATTTAAATTCATAGTTTCCCTGAAAACAATTTAGTGAATAACATTTCGTTGCATTCAAATAGTTTAAAGTTACAATAAATAAATTTCATAACAAAAAGAAATAGCGACATTTCATTAATAAATTGGGTTTCATATCGACTCCAGATCTTATTTTGGTGTCCAGAAAATAAGCATACAAATGTGCAACCTCTTTGTGGTGAATTCGGAAGTACAATTTCTGCTTGCATGAGAAACTCCGCCTTCAGATCATCCGTACATCAATATTAAATCAACAAACATGACTATAAGTAGCAGTCCTAATTTAACGGTATATTTCCACATTGTAACGGATATTTTCATACAAATTTAATCCTTTTTATGAGATGAATATTTTTTCTGAACCACAGGCCTAGTGCACCGTGAAGCTTAAACGGTAAAAGTGTGTTTGCACAAGAAAATCTTTTGTTTGCTGTGTTCCGGATAGCAACTATAACACCGTGACGTAGCGCATACACGAGCTGATTATATAGTCTTCATTTGCATGTTAAAATTCGTATACGAACTTTAGTGTTACCTTGGGGTTTTCCATTTAAAATCCTAATTTATGAACAATATTTGATGAGATTTAAAACTATACTGTTAAAAAGGTTAATGAAACTGTAGAATGCTTGGTTTTTAGGCCGACGGCAAAAATATTTTAACATATTTATTTAATGTAGCTTTAATAGCAACTTTACAGAAATCTTTTTATTAATGTATGGATTTTACTGTATAACTTAAATAATTATTCAAATGTGGCATTTTTTAAACGAAATAAATGGCTTATGTTCAATTAGATATTAAAGAACATTCTTGTTGACGACTTTTCACAATCAGATCCGACTTTTAGACAATAAAAATGTGATCTTTAAGAGCATACCATAAACTTTGATTTATTTTGATAATCGATGAAGAAGATCATATTATAAATGTTAACAATGTTTGTCACATGAATTTATGACTGACCTTTTATAACGTTCACATAATCATGACTTATTGTTGTGTTTCATCTATAATCTTGTCAAAACAATGTTGAAACTCAATAACTGTCCCATGCAACATATTTTACGACATAGTTATCTCCAAGTTTATCGATATGCACAGTAAAGTAGAAAATAACAGAATCCCTAAAGAACGCTTAAAACGGCAAGAGTAAGCATATGTTAATTTAATGGAGATTGAATGGTTGTTTGATTTTTTTTTTAAATGATATAAAAAGATTTTAACAACATGTATATAACCATTAATCAAAGTTAAATTTCACAAATGGATTTATAATTTAAACCATTATCCGAGTCTGTATTTATACACAAAACAGTAGTAACTGCTTTTAGCGCATGTGACACATTTGAATACAGTTTTATACCTGCTATGAATACAAAGGGGATCTATTCAGATACAAACCCGATGATATGAAACGCAGCATGCATTATCTTCGTTTAAGTATTTGCATCTTGATAAATAAATCATCTTAGCATTATTGATTAACTCAATTCGTGATAAAGTCTCACTGCTTTTACGTCTAACCTAAATGTAAATTAGCATAATATTAACAAACTATTATAACCAGCACATTCAACGTAGTAAAATCATTGAAGAAGCTGCATTGGTGTAAAAGGCTTAAAAACATGAAAAATGTATATAGGTGAAATGATGCACTTGCCATGGAAATATCTGCAAAGGTAATAAAGGCATATACTTAGAATTAAATTGAAAATCGACAGTAAGTGCTATTCTTATCCCGGTTTGTGTGAAAAGCGTTGCAACGCTTTTCATTTTTTGGGGTCATTTTTGCAATAAAAATTATTATTCTGGAAATACGGATGAGGGATTGATCTGAAAATTTGCACACAAGTTACTGGGTCAGGCCTACATCAAATGGTACACAAAGGTCGGGGAAATGCGTGTAGTCCCGTCATGTCAAAATCCTCAATGTAGTTCTGTGACATAATTACTAGTTAGTGATAAAATAACGCCTGCCCCTCAATAACTAAAGAAAGTTCTATGAAATATAATCATTGGCCAGAGCATGCCGTTTTGCCACTTTACACAGCCATTTAAACAAACACTCATTGTGCCAGAAGAACGACTGTCTCTCTGTTAACTAAGTGATATTAACTTTTTGATATACACTCAGCCCAATGAGAGATCGGGTGTGTGACAGAAGTGTATTTAAACAGAATATCGGTAATACTGCAATGACATCAGAACATAATTAGTCATTTGTACGATAGTATCACAAAGACATGTCATGTTAGTATACTGCTTTTGTATAGTTACGCAATATTTATTAATCTGTTTTATAGCTTTATCGTGCAGATACTATTCATCAGATATTATTGTATGATAATAGCAGGATTAATTAGGTCATGATATTAACTATAAGAAATCAATATATGTATAAGTTGTACAGTAATTTTAACATTATAACGGACATTGTTAAGACAATGATATATTGCCGTCCCAGTTTGCAAAAGAATACTCTCTGTTACATTTAACTTTTTTTTTTATATGATTTTTTAAAAATATAATTACACATGATATTAAAATAATAATTTTGATCTTATCTTACTTCATTGGAAGAATAAAGGCCTAGCAGAGTAAGGACAATCTAATTACTATACACCAGATGTCTATTAATTCAAGAAAATATTATAATCATTTAGGAGGATTATTGGGAAAGCTTGTCGCTAGTTATTTCAAACATTTCTGGCATGACCAAATGTAGGTCATGTTTTAACATCTTACTTTCAAGGCAAAGTAAGGATGATTCATTTATTTTTCGTTGTCAGTTGAAAAAGCTGCAACATTATGCAAATGTAACTATAAAACTAGCAGTATTAAATTTCAATAAGCGTTTACAATAAGTGTGCTAAAATACTATTGCAATATTTGGTAGTTAAATGGAGGAAACGTCTGAAAATGAAAAGGAATATTCCAAACAATGATTTATTGTAGGTTTATTGCAAGTAATTGATTTTAATATTCCTATTTGATAACTCATTAAAAGTATTGCTAACCCCAGGTAGATAAACCTTTTACGATTCTTTTGTTTTAACAAGTTTTAGATAAATGAATCTTATAAAAGAGCGGTATAAGATTCCCAACAGTGCAGTTTTTAACCTTTTCAACAAACCCCTTCGGGTGCAAAATAACTCAACTCGTGATTAAACAAGAATGTGTCTGCTTGCACTATAAACTAACCCTAAATAATTTAAAAACTTGAAGTAGTTAGATTTTATATTTATTTGATTCATTCAAAAGAAAATTGTTTGAAATAGTGTTATTAGTATTGAATATTTTAGATAAATATTGCAAACACAAACAAACACTTTAGCACATCTTATGAAATATGTTTAAATCAATACCGTAAAGCAACAATTTACAAAAGTAAATCCTTGAAATGAAATAATTCAAATAGTTATCCTTTACTGAAAACATTTACAAAATATATATAGTTTAACAATGATAATATCAGTAAAAATCTTTTATAGGAGAAATTTTGACTGTAATTAATTCAAATATTAATTGTTTTGAAATCAATCATTTCTGAAATTATCTCAGATGTCAATTCTGAAGACATTGAACCAATGTAGTAACAATTAACTGTTTGTTCATTTAGTTTTAATACATTTCATTTTAATTCCATTCTCGATCGTTTTACTGCATTGGCATGACTATTGAATTGAGCCAGAAACTGTGAAAGTATCATTTATTTTGTCAAACTGAGACGGCAATTGAACGGTTAAAAATAAAATTTAGCATACACACTTTATCGACTGTCTATAGTGATATATATGTCATTGTTTATTGTTTGTTTATAACAGTTGAGCAACGTCATCAGACGACATGAATACGACTTATCGTTGTATAATGTCTATAATCTAGTCACAACTATGTTAAACGCCAATAACTGTCTCATATAGTATTCTTTATGTGGACATTATTTCTTAATACATTTCTGTTGTATGCTGTATTGTAACGTATGTAAATAATTCATTTTTGTGTAGAAATTCTTAATATATTTCAACATGATAAAATTAGTATAAATGGATACATGATAGTAACAAAGTAACGATCCAATAATTATCTATCATATATGTCTGTAACAGGGTCATCTTTTCGTGCTTTAATTACAGTTGGGTTGATTCCAGTTACTTCCCTTGGATTATTATTTTTAATTGTATTTTTAACCAATCAGATGATCGCTTTGTATTTCCCTCCAAATGTGTTAAGTTTGATGATTTTTGCGGGAGTTGAAAAGTATTTTCAATAGAGAATAGTTGTGCTTATGATTTGTTTTATTTGTTTTAAGGATTTGGAATAAGTATTATGGTATATTTTAATGTTTATTGTTCGGCAATAACTTCTGTATTTCATGTAAACAGTGTATATTTATTTGAGAAGTAAATTCATGATTTTCATGTATTTAGAATTGAGTAAAGAATTGAGATGGTTCAGAAATAGCATTCCTTTTTAACTTCACTTAACTCTTTCTGTCATGCACATTGTTCTTAATAATATGCATTCTTTATTTGATAATTTGCAGCACCCAGTCACTGTGTGAGTGAAGTGTTTGTTGATTGGAGTAAAGTTAATTAGATGGTTTGATATTGTTTAGAGCATACAATTCCACAAATTGGTAAGTCATCATTATATATTATAATTGTGTATTATTATGTGTAAGTTATTGCTGTAACTTTTAATTGATTATTTATTGTATGTATGTAATGTAACTGTAATATATTTTAATGTAACTTTTAATGATATTATTGTTAAGGGTTAAGATTAAGCCACTAGAACCACTTAATAATAAGTATCAAATGTGAACTATTGATCATTATGATTTAATGTGTTTTTAACATTATATATTGTGAATTAGAGGGAGATAACCCTGCAAAGATGAGACATTAAGTGAATAGGCATTTAGTGACATTTTGTATGTTTTCAGTGTGCTGGACTTGTTAACTAGGTACTCTAGTTGACTGTGATAGTGTAATGTGAAACAGAGTGCAGGAACAGTGATATAATGGTTTGAGACATTTTAAGAGGATACAGTGATTATTTATATTTATTTGTTTATCAACATAATAACACAGTGAACTATTAATAAATGTATATGTGAACCCAAGCCTATTTGGATTTGTAATCTTTTATTTAGATACAAAGTAACCAAAGGTAACATGTCGTCTGTCAAGTATTATGAAATTAGTCATACATTTCCTTTTATAAATGTATACTGCTATTGTCTGTAAATATAAAGTAAAATTTTCAAGACTTTTCACGATGCAACGTATGTTATACAATAAACAAACAACTTTTATTTTGCTATTTAATTTACAATCAATCCGCTAACCAACTTCCCACCAGCATGCCGCATGTTGTCGTGCAGAATTTATTTGTTTTATAAATACATTTAACTTGAAATAAATTTGCTATAAACCTTATTTTCTGAGATGTTTCTACTGATAACATTGATCAATAAATTAAGGAACATATAAATGTTTTACAGTGCAATACATATGATTCTGATTGCTAAACCTACTACCAGAAATACTACCAAAAATTGTTATGAAAGTAACATGGTTTTAAATATTCCATATAAAGAACATATTATTAGACATCATATGTATTCTATGGTGTATTTTCTATAATGTTTTCTATCATGTATTCTATCATATGTATTATATCATATATTATATCATGTAATCTGTCATTTGTATTATATCATGATTGTATTCTATCATGCATTTTATCATGTGTATTTTTTCATGTTTTCTATAATATGTATTCTCTGCAAGTATTTACTTGTAATATGCAATATTGTACTATGGACTGAACCATCTATATTGGTAAAGAAGGTATCACTCCTTTGCAAGAGCATTTCTAATTAACCTGCTATTAAGTGAAGACAGCTGCTTTTAGCTGATCAACACAATTATTAAATAGAATTGTCAACGAATGCCAGGATATGAGTGTAAAAAGGTTTGTTTTCGAAATTAAAACCTAAGGTTACTACATATAGATGTTTTAACGTGGGATCACATTTATAATTAAGTCACTGATTTTTATCAGTTGTTTTTTACATTAATTTGATTAGTGATATATATATTTGGTATAAAAAAGGTTGCTGTGTTTTAACAGGTATGAAAGGACATGCATTTATTTTATTTGAAGAAATCTCAAATGTCTGTTACAAATATGCACCTTTTAAGTTTACATTTCGTAATTCTTTTTTTTAAGAATTCGTTTACTGGTTAAACATTAATTATCGTTATTATTATCGTGTCGAATGTTTCGTAAACTCCAAATTGTGAACAACTCAGCCTGTTTTCTAGTTTTAACTTACTCAAATGATAGATTAAATACGATTAATGGCTACATGCTTGGAGTGGAACGGAGAAATGTTCAGAAATAAAACAAGGGGTATGGTTTCCCTACGTGCCTGCTGTTTAGGGAATAAGTGAAAATAATCTTCTTACGGCTTAAGCACTCAGCAGAAATGATGGTATTATAAATTCGACATAAGATATTTTTCACGCTGATATTATCCGTATTAACCTTAAAACGTCTGAAATCATTGAAGTCACATGAGATATTTACAAAGAAACATAGATGTTAATTTACTATATGAAATATGTTCACTATTTGAAACATCACTCAAACGTATTGGACATGTAAGTTTTACAGAAATAATATCAAATACTTTCCTATGCAGTAATTATAAATATGATATGGTCACCAACGAATATCAGGAGAATATAATGATAGAATTGATATAAAAGTAATAAAATTCATATATATCTCGAAACCAGTGTTTAGGCTCCTGCGGGGCAAACGTTTTTCAGAATATTCTTCTTAACAAAAGATCCATTAGCTCTTTTGTTCGGAAGGAGTTAAATCAGGAAAGAAATCAGAATAACCCGGCTTAACGACGATTTCGAGTGTTTCTTAAAATAGTTATACATGGTTATCTTTATTTCCATATTCGCTCATACCATACCAAATATAACATATTTGTTTACAACCTTTCGCGGCGATTTTTGGCAATATTTTTCATATAGCTTTAGAGCTCTGTGAGTTATAATTATTAATTCGGGATTTGTGTCGGTTTCAAGCGTTAGTTCAATCATTCTTTTGATTATATAATCGAATATCGTCGTCACAAATTTACGTTTATTTTATATTCACATAGATTAATCATGCCTGTAGTTTTAACTGATACTTGATTAGCAACTTCGAATAAGGCATTTTATCTAATACAATTAACGCTAAGATGATGCATTGTTTGAACGATCTATTGACATTCTTCGCGGACAAATAATTCCCTAACAATGTCAGGATGTTCAGCCATTAGGATGATACTATATTCAAGGATATTATGAAAGTTATTTGACAGAAAATAATATTTGAATCAATTATTTTAGAGATCGCTATTCTAAGTATTTTATTCATGTATATTACGAAGTAATAACCCTTACATATATAGGTTTTCTGCTTTTTCTCCATTCATATTGCAATACTGGATTGACAATTCAAATTGTTAAAAAGTAGGAATATATATTTGACATATTTAAGCTAAACTGTTATTTGTTTTGGCAGAATAACCGCATATCATGACATAAATTTTATCGATGTGTAACATCTCTATGTTGTCTTATATTCTAATTTATTTGCGACATTTTTAAAATACACGTTCTTAGTATTAAACATTTATGATAAAATAGTTTATCTAGAGTGGTACATTCCTAGCTATTTAAAACCGTGTATGCTTGTAAAATCCTTTGCATATATAAGCATATAGATTTAAGACAGTACAAGGAAAGCTTTTACTTGCTGCATACATCCTGTTTATTTTCATTGTAGCTGTTATTTTAGGAGACATCAGAGGTAAATCAATTAATTGAACTTCTCTGACATTCTTCTAAGAACATGGTCCTTAATATAATATAGTTAGCTACTACAAACCATAAAATATTACCGGGGATATACGTACTAGTATTAGTGTAACAGATAGAGCCATTGTCATATCAATTTAATCCAAAAGGTGCTAGGAAAATTTGAACAAGACAATTGAACATTTATATGCTGTGGATATTTAAGAACACTCGAATGATGTTTTAGAAATGATATATATCTATGTCTTGAAATTAGCTTTATTGAGTTTTAATGGACTGCGGTCATTTTGTCATTGCTGCGAAAAAAAATTGATACGTTCAAATCAACCGTTTCACAAACAAGGCACAAAGTACACAAATCAATTTGAATGTTGGTCGTTTGAGTTCAGTTTAACTATTATTCTGAATCATTTATTTTATCAACATTATAAATTCTTTTCTGTTTAGGTTTGTGTAAAATACGTCTTTATTTGATGGTAAATGTCAATATTTGTCAATTATTGGTTATTGCATCAGAACATCGTTAACAGCCGGTTATTTAGCGTGAGCTACTGTACTTTATCTTCAGTTTGGTCAAATATATATTAAAAAATTTCAATAACCCTTATTTGCAATACTCCAAAATATCTAATCTCTATCATTTTGTATAGCTGCACATTTGTGTCCAAGCAACAGTTAATTAGAAAAGTTAAGAAAATTTATGTTTACTTTTGTGAAACGTTTCTTGTATATTTGTTATCATTTAAACTAGCTTCATATGGAATGCATTATCTATAACATCAGGCGATTGAATGGCGCCCTAAAACAAGAAATCAATAACAGCATGCTTACTTAATGAGGAACTTATGAAAATGTAATACACTATATCAATTTAGAATATATATAGAATATTTTTAGGTCAGACAAGTTCAATATCTATGTAATACCCAAAAGGAAAGCCATGTAACATAATAATACTTTAAATATGCACCATAATGAAAAAATGAGAAATCTTACGCTGAATCCAAACTCCCAAGTTGAAAGAGAGCAATTAAAATGTACTTCAACAGACGAAATTGGCAACCAATCTCTTGAACAATTATACTCCCAATCATTTGAACTACTTTATTGGCTCTGTTTATTTATTTATTTTATTTGTGGGGCTATTAGGAAGCTTGTTTTTTTTTGGATTTTTTCTCTGTATTATTAGTTTGATTTTCTAATGTCGATTTAAACCCATTCAAGATCATTTATTGGTCGTGTGGAAAACGCTCTATCTGGTAACTGACACATAATCACCAACTTCATTTCACATTGTTTCTGAATCAGCAGGGAAGGACAATGAGTATTAGAATCAATGTCCTGGTGACCTCAGGATCGAACCAGCGTTCAAACAAGGACTTTACACAAAGTGTCACTGTAACCTTTACCGTGGGTAATGTTCGTAAGTTTCACTAGGCTTATTCATTCTCCTTATATATATACATGTACTATTTCTGTTTTTAAGTCACACTGACACTGTAATGGTCATTCGACGAATATGCATTTTTACATTTTCGCTCATGACTCAATCAAAACCGAATCTGCAATGGTCATATAATATTGTTGTTTTTATTGTTTCCGTTGAATCGACAATTTTCAAGATGTTTATCAATCTTTACTGCTAGCAGAAAACTTTTCCCAATACGATAGGTAGATTTATTTACAAAAAGAAAAAGTTTCTTTGCTTGTTATGAGATTATTTTGAGGAAAAATAAAATCTTGGGAAACATAACGTTTAATTCATACTCGCAGAGGTACAATTAAACAATATAAGATATGTGATGGTTTGTCACGTTTTTTTATTTTAATGAAACATTTTGACAAAAAAAGACAACTTGAAAACAATTACAACGAATAAGATCATATACACATTTCACTCATTATCGTTAATATTTTATTATTTTATCGAACAGTTTTAAATCTCAAACTTTATAATTCAATTCTGAATTAATCTCTGCTAGAAATAAATACGCAATACACTTTTATCAACATGTCAACAATATCAAAGAAAGAGCAAGTTTTAATTTTCAAATACATTTTACCAATTTGCCTCAGTTGATTTTTGCATATGTACTTGGTAAAATTGTTTGCCGGAATGTTAGATGGATTTATTATTAAGTAGATTTATCTTCTTTTGAGAAATAAAGCCCTTTTAATTTTTGACGGGTGCGTATGTGTATTTGCCCCTAAAACTCATCCTTGGAAAACTGTAAAACATTCTTTCAGATAAAACTGGTGTTCGTAAGTTTACCAAGCACGATTTTTTTTTCGTGCGTACATTGTAAAGGCTGCGCATTTAAAGTTTAAAATTTTACGTGGTAACATCGCTAACAAATCCCACCCTCCCTTCCCATGTGTTATTTGTATTTCAAGTTTACATAAACATGTTCTGCTGCCGAGTGTTTATATTTTTCAGCTTGAATCCAGCCGGTTTTTTCATTACTTCCCGTTCAACCATGCCATGCCACTCCATCGTCACGTGTGCTTGAATTTGATGTCCAGTAATTGTTGCATATTCAATACAGTATACAGAAAACATTATACCCCGCGCATTTAGTGTTTGAAATGAGTTGATGTGTAATCATTTGATGTTCTCCGTCTGATTACAACAAACTTCGTTGTAGAAATAAACAGTTTTACACAATACTTAAAAAAAATTATTAAAATATTTATCAGTATTGACAATTTATCTACAGTATTGACAATTATTATTTGAGCTAAATGATTAAAATGGAACTTTTCTATATATTTTAATGATAAGATGAATTTGCAAGGATGCGACCCGACATTTTTGTGGTATGACATTGACAAACGAGTACAGGTTTCCATTTTTTTCCACTGGGTTTAGGCGAGTCGACCACAATTTACAAGTTTCATGGTATAGGAAATCAAAAATGTTTTTATTTTACTGTAAACTTTATTGATCACAATCTAAAAACTGGAATATATCTTTCATAATGCAAATACGTTTGTATAATTGATACATTAGTGTGTTAAATCAAGTCGTGACTTTATATAGTATTCATGTAACTTCTCCAAGTTAAATAATGTTCAAGACTTTTCATTATCATTGCGAATATCTCATTGTTAATAGATTTAATGGGAGCAATTTGCCCCGATTTCTCTTTAGTTTTGTTATTGTTTTACTCTTGTAAAATGCTACGCCACTTTACATTCTAAATCGTTGACCTCGTAGCGCCAAGCCCAAGCAGAGTTTAGCATTTTCAGAGCTTATTATCATAGTTTACAGCATTTTGCGTTGCTATGTAGCTTTCCATGCATTTAGCTGGGAGCTGTCTTTCATATTTTTTTCTCATTACAATTTTTATTTCATTTCATATTTTTTGACGATGATATTTGTTTTCACCAAAATGCACAATAAAGTCACGGCCTTATTCCAATCAATTTGTGTTCTGTTATTTTATTAACAATTGACTATTTATAAAACAGTTATGTTTTCTCCTGGGAAATACAACCTTGTGTATTAGAAATGTTGCGCAGTTCCAGACGGTGCTATATCTGCTATGCAAAGATATATGAATGAGGATCTTTGATTCTACTGTTTTAATTATTGGTTCTACATTCATACGTATCAGCTATATATGGTTTTGTTCATTTATAAAGAAATTGCGTCATCTTAGACCCCATATCTTCCAACGAAAGATATCTCAGCAATAATAAGTGCCGTCTGCTTTCGAACCTTGTCGCTGGAAAACTACTTAGTAGTAAGAATACCCGTTTATAAATTAAGTGACTCATTATTCGTGAATTGACATGAAGGTTGAGTACAAACACGCCTGGCAAACTGTCGCTCCAAATTGTGACGTGAGATCGGCATTTCCGAAATAGAGCGGAACGGCTAATTGTAAGTATCGTTTAAGTATTAGTTTTGTAATTTATTTAAGTTGTAATTTTCAGGTTTGTTTAAGGCTTCCAATCATCTGAACCAAGAACCATTTTGCAACACACATTTCTCTAGGTGGATTTCTTCAATTTGTAAATTGATATTTTTCAAAAGTAGTTGAGCGAAAGGGCAAGAAGTGAAGCGAAAGGTTCGATGTTGAGCGAAACGCGATAAAAGGTTTGCGTATAAGGAGGAGCATAGTCTACGAACTTCTATAAATATAATCTTTAGAAGTTAAAATAGGCATTATCAAGTGTTGAGACCGAGAAATATACACCTTTTAAATGCAATTTATAAAGCTAACGACTTTATGGCGTAATAAACGTAATTTCAAATGTGTCTCATATCGCTGCCGTATATTCCATTATTATGTTCCAAATTTGGATGTGGCCCCAACATTAAATCAAATACATGGTGAAGTACAGGATATGACGTATTTGAGGTCAATGATTTTTGACCCGGCTATTTTTATTTAAAAACATATGTGCGTGCAAATACGACAAAATCGAGCATTTTCAGTTCAACCGTGAACACATGTTTCTGAGCAGGTGCGTGTAACGTGATTGTTCCTGTGTATAGTTCGAATTCGCTATTCCTTTCATTATCTGTTTATATAAATATTGACATATAGGGGTGTTGATAAAAGCATTAGTTATTTAAACAAGCTAAACTGTTACTTATTCAACATTTCAAAGCGTTATAAAGTTATTGCACAACTCATAATATCATATTGGTACCACCGAATAATGAAACCTTTATCGTGTTCGACTTATAACACTTTGTTTGTTTATATGAATAGAAAAAGCAGCAGTCTATCTCTGTGTAGGGACTAAAATTATCAATGATTAATAGACCTAGTAACTAGTTTTAGTAGAAAGAAATTATCATATAATTATAATTCTCCTACTTTACACTTTAGTACGTCTGTTTTCCTTTTTTAAATTTTCAAAGCTTTTTTTTAAAGAAATTCGCAGACTACCTCTTTATGAAAACTTAATGTCGCCTTGCGCTCAACAGCGGACCTTTCGCCCCATCTCTTGCCCTTTCACTCAACTACTTTCGAAACAAAGTCGATATACAAATATAAGAAATCCACCAGTTTTTTTTATTTTGCACGAGTTAAATGTTTAATTCTGCTTAAGCCGGTGCTAGGGGGCATGGACGGTAGTTTGCACTTGACAGTACCGTCCATGAAAAGGCTCAATCAAACCGAGCCTGCAAGATTTTCAATTTTGCCGTGTTAGGCTTTCTTTAGGGATTCTTATTTCTCTCTATTTTACGGTAGATATTTTTCTAAAACACTGTTTTAAGAAATCCTACCGTGCAGAGCGTTTCTGTGGTTGGAAATTCAATAATCAACAAATCGTCGTTCACTGCGTCAGGGGAAAATGTTCTCTCAAATTATTTTAATTTTATTTTAGCAACAGTTTAGATTATTGAAAGTCCTCCGCTCTATTTTGGAAATGCCGTTTGCTCGTTTTTTCCGTTCGCTCGTTTTCGTAAACCACAATTTTGAAATGGAGCGACAGTTTGCCGGGAGTGGCTGAAAGTGGTGTATGTGTTGTGAATGAAAGTGTTGTATGTGTTATATTCATAATAACACATAATACCTTTTTTGTATTTCATATTAACTCATAGTTATCAATTCATTGGATATTCGGGGGAAAATATTTTATTCGATTTGTAAAATAATGAAAGTGAGCTGTTAAATAATATTCATTTTTATTTTATATCTTATTTTACTTAATTAAAGTCAACAAATACTACCATTTGGATTGTTTCTGTGTACAGATTAAACTGTTTGTGGTGTAGTTTTAACCAAACAGCATTTCCTGTAGATGTTCTCTTACTATTGTGTGAAGATTGGCGGAAACATTGAATTCAAATGTCAACTAATTTGAACAAGGCAATAAAAGTCCTCTTTCAGCATAACTTTTAATTTAATGAATAAAAGATTCAATCGAACAATTATGTATGTTACGAGGAATAATCGGATCAATCTTTTATCGAAGGATGAATCACCTCCTGTATTTTGTACAGATGATGATTTATTGACATACTCCAGGGAATAATAATTGCCTAGCACAGTCCGGCAATTATCTAAAGGGACAATATATTTTCTAGAAATGTGGAATTTGGTACGGTCAGGATAGTTATATATAAAACTTATCTTGTGTAGGAGTATCCTAGCATGATACTTTGCCTAAATAATTTGCCTGTCTTATTCCATTTAGTACATACATGCGAAATTTGTTTGATAATGATCAGTGTTTGGTTTAAACATATTTATTCCCAATGGTATTATATAATGTACATACAAGTAATAAACAGATAGAATATTTTTACATAAAGGAAAAGGATGAGAACAAAAGACGAGTCTTACAGAATTCTGATCCTTTTGCAAACTATATATTTTGTATGATATAGATTGAAATTTAGAATATACTAGACAAGGGAATAAAATTATATATATATAAGTAAAGTAGATTTACATTTTACGCATAGATATCTGAAATAGAGAAATGTACATAAAAGAAGAAAACGAAATAGTGGAAAAACAGAAGCAACAGAGCGAAGAAAACGGGAAAGAGAGAATTGTAGTCTTATTTTAGAATGCGTTCTAAATAAATCTTTTCGTTTGTTCTATATAATTTTGTACATGTGTAAATATAATAAAATAGTCCTGGTATGTAAGAGATGGGTCACCATAGAGAAGTTTATGAGGCTTATGTTGAAGTATTGCAAGTTAAATAGGAATGTTGTACAGACGTCATCATAGACAAAGCAATATAAAAGGTGTAGTGATCTAAAGTGCTGTAGTTCAATGAATTTATTTAAGACGGTGATTTTAGCTAAACAACAGTAATATTACTGTTTGAAATTATATAAGGATAAATATTATTTTTGCCACTGGCACTCAAATATATTGAGTCTTAATATTTTGATAGAAAGTATTTAGTTTTCTGTCCAAATTATACATAATTTCAAACTTAGGTTTAGCTAATACATGTTTGAAATCATTTATTATTTTATTCAACACGCATTGATTTTCAGTGTATTAGAGCATTGGCGTCAATGATCTAATTAAAACAGTTTATGCGTTGTGAAAGAATTGTTATTATTTTAATGAATAATGGATAATCATGCTGTTTACAAACCAGGACGGCATGTCAGATATTATGAAGAACATTATTCGACTTCCTTGTTTTTCATATATATTTGATGGTTAGCGACATACATTTTCCAATAAACAACACATAACTACCATGTTCAACTTTTGCATGTATCTGATCGAAAAAGTTTTTGATTATCATTGAGTTGTCCTAAAGGCATACATTTGAACAAAAGAAAAACTTCTAAAGAAACCACAATGTACGAGACACCAGGAAATTTCAAAAACTTTTGTCAAGATGTGTCCTTTTTTAAAATACTCTCTGATGCAAAATATATATTCAGGATAGCAAAATATGACACATATATATTCTGATATGAATATTTTTAAAACCTTTTATCGTTAAAGAATTTCATCATTGACCGAAAATGGAGTCTTATGTATTCAACTATCTAATATGTGATATACTAGATACTAAGTTATGCCCAATACAGAAAATGTATTATATGCTTTTCGTTGGTTTATAGAAATATATCAGTGAGTTAAAAACTGGTAATTTCACTGTTTGAAACAGTGAAATTATCAATTTGATCATTTTCACTGTTTTGAATTTAAGCCCGTTACGTTGTTTCAGTGAAATACCAGCGTGCACAGTCCTGAAAACCAACTTAATGGCGCGACGTCGTAAATGACGTCACTTTGTATTATTATTTGTCGCGCTTTTCATTTAGTATAAGGTTAAATGTCTTATTAAACGTTTCTTTGCATATAATAAAAAGAAAATTTGTTTAGTTAAGATCGAACTATATTTCACCTCGTGAACACAAATAGTTCATATTTCACTCGTGGCTGCGCCACTCGTGACATATACCTTTTGGTGCAAAACCGATCTTACACTGTACTAAACAAATATCCTCTATATATTGGACAGTCACCTTGAACAACTCAAAAAGCAACAATTTGATGTAAATATTGGTAAAGACTGGTGTAATTTTGTTATGTGCATTCGTAAAAATTGTTAAATAATCAAATAGAAATAATATTTGAATGTTATAATAAATTGAAAAACCAGCTAGCATATATATCCTGTGTTTTATTGAATCAGTATTTACGGGATTAGTGTTGACAGCGTAAAGGCCGGTTACTCTAAATTGGAAAATTAAGCCCCTTAAATTCTACATTTATTTTCAGACCCTTTTAATTTTTGGTGTTCTGTACAGTTTCCAAAACGCTCTTTGACCTTCTACCTGATCAATCTTTTCCCATTTGGTCGTTTGTACAGTTGTAGTATTCGTTAATTGAATTTTACAACTTCTATGACAAAAAGGTTCAAATATTCATTTCTAGTATATTACATACTCTAACATTGTTTAACCATAGTTTGTCTTTATTATGGTGTAATGCTCGTATTGGTATCTTAGGTGTAATGCCAACATTCCTGATACTGTTCCGGAATGAATATCCTTCATTTAATGATGGTAAAAATATATTGATTTTAAACCAATATATCTAATATGATCAAATTCGTAGTTACTGTAACATTGTAGTACCGGTAGTTTATTTATAACAGAAATATCATAGCAAAAATTTAACCGAGCTAATAACACTAATAATAGTCTACTGCATGACGGAATATTACTTGCATAGTATTAATATCTCTGTCATTTTTGTCGTTATTACCAATCATGCCGTAATTAACCACGGGTTATAGATTTATTGAATTACTCGTAAGTTCTTTGTATAAGTTTACAAATAAAAACATCTCTTTATATCGTATCGTTTGTCTAAATAGATTGCCTTTTGTTGTTTTATTTTAGTACAAATGAAGCATTCATACTGCATCACAAATTTTTATGATTGTTCATCTAAGAATTTTACTTCTGAGAAAAGGATTGGGCTTAGTGGCACCCAATATATTTTAAAAATGTAGTTCTTCATAAATATAAATAATTATTATAATTTCATATACCACATTCGTAAGAAGAGTGATGTCTTCATCTTAGATATTTTATGATATTTTTTGTATAACAAATAACTTAATATATAGGCAAAGAACCTTTTTGATGTTATTGTGTACAAAGCAGACGTTATGTAATTTTTATTCCTTATTAGTTTAGTTCGTCTATTTACAAGACGCGCGTGAATCTGTTTTGTGTGAAACTGACGTCATACTTAAATATAAGGTATGTCTGTTGTTTATAATTTATTGGGTTTAGTCGGTTTAGTATAAGGCTCTAACAGTTCCTTTGAGACATGTTAAGGCTATGAGCCTAAATACAGAGTATTCCTTAAGGCATAAGGTTATGTGTCAGTGCGTCCTGGAATGTCTGCACCTAATTAATGCTATGCAGACGTGTATGAATGTTATGACAGAGCAGCCGTATATAATCAACATCAATCACAACTTCTAGGTAATAAACCACACGTATAAAAACCCGAAAAGTTCCTATAGCTGTAAAATGGACAAATATCTGGCCAATGTTTATTTATACGATTTTACAGTGTATGCATTATAACCGATTCCGGAAGCACAATAAGTTCTTTAATAAAGGATAAACTCTGAAAAATACATGAAGTATGCGTTCATTCACAGTAGTCGCACTAAAAATGTGAAAGTAATCGAATTTAGAAAATACGACAGTTATCATCAAACATAAAATTTATTTTTAAAAACAACCAAATGTTTCGTTATTTAAATATATATTTTTATATTATTACAACCACACAAACGACATGTCGAAAGATAGTAGGATCGCTTTATAGCAGAAGAAGATTTTTTACATGAAAATGCGATTTCTAAATGCCAAAATAAACTTAAGTGTGATCTTCCTATTAGTAAACAAAACTAATTCCTTCCTTCTATATTGTATCTTCAGTCATGAACTTCTTGATACATGGTGACTAATCCTATTTACAAAGACAATCGGATTATTGATTTATGAAAGAGGTCCCATCTGTAAATTTACAATTCAAAAGATAATAACGTCAGCGGGATTCCGAACTTTAGTAAGAGAATTCACACTACGAGGAAATTATACGTTGATAGGGAGTTGTTGAACTTGTAGAAAGTGTCAGTAAAAAGTAGAATTTCCATCCACTAATTACGCTTTGTACCAACATATCGAAATTATTATTGACAGTGTCTATAGGAGAGGTCACAACTACTTTGAAATGTATTTGTATGTTGTTATTGGGCCTAAATTAGAGCATAATAATGTTGTTTGGTGTTATTTACATAAATATAAACGTATGTGTCATAATTGCTTCTAAAGAAACAGGGATAATTTCACAAGAAAATATGTATTCAGTTATTTATTTCATAAAAATGGAAGAAAATATTTTGTTACATAATATGCTGAAAAATTAAATCTCAGAATATCTTTTATACGTATGATAAAATTCTGATGAACTTCGGCACAATTGTTGTTTTTGTTTTTTTCTTTGGTCTGCCATTTCCATTATTTCTATCATTTTATTCAGTAACGGTATTGTTGTTAACGTTGCCTTAGTAGTAGAGAGAGTTGTCTTATTCCAGATTTTCATATAAAGCTAATATTTTAATAGCTATCGATAACGTAGCCTAATAAACTGACATTTTTGTTCAAAAATAATATTGCTGATATGTATAACCTATGAAACACATCTTCCTTTTGGAGGCAAAGATATTGATTGCTGCTTAGAGAAAAAAAAACTCTGAAATCATTACTTTAATACAAAATGAAACTGTTTTATTACAGTTGATTTCTCTACAAAGGGCCGCTTACAGAGGTTCAACTTTGTAGAGTAGGCAAACATATTGCAATTCCTTTTTTGCTTAAGGCGATATTACGGGCCGATTTAAGTGTAAATAATCAATTAACAAAAATAAAATATTGACATTTTGTCTTAATTGTGTTTTTAATACTTTACTTTAAACAAAAAAATCAACGGGACGAACGGGAATTTTTCTATAAATATCGTCCAGAATGTATCAGTAACGCTCAAATCTTAAAGAGAGTTGAGCAGTCTGTTAATAGTTAAGGTAGTTTTTATATTGTATCATACACACTTTTCGTTATCAGTTATATTATACTATTATAATTATTGTAATTTATTTAAATCATATTACTGACTCTACTCGAGTTTACAGCGAAAATAAGCAAAATGACACTTTAAATGACAAAATAAAATGTTTTTTGTACGATAAACAACAAGGAATATGTTAGCTAAAAACTTATGTGCATGCAATAATTGGTATCCGTCTCTAGATAGCTCAGTATAAATTTATTAAGGATAAACCTTAAGTTATGATAAAACTTTGATTGAATTAAATTGCCGACCATTACGTAAACTATAAAGATAATATACATGTTTTTACAAGAATGATAATCTTATCATTCAAGGATTTTAAATCTCGAGCTATTATATCTCGTAAATGTTTATTTGGAAGCAAACAAAATTAAAAATCATACAAATTTATGTTAGGTTCGCGGAATTCTTTTAGCTGCCCAACTTTTATTATAAATTGATAAATGGTGCGGGATTTTGAACCACTTATATGCTATCCTTTTCTTTTTGTCAGTTCTACCAGCGGAATATCACCTCACCTAACCTATCTCCACCTTTTGTGAAAAAAGCCTTAAGCAATTATTCTTCTACTCTGTTTTCTCCGACAATTATTTCCTCTGGGATATATCTTTTGAACAGAAAAATGATGTTTATGTTGTTATATTTTGTAGTTACGTACTCCTGGTTTTCTAATGTTTTATTAGCATATAGAACGTATTCTGATAATATAAAAAACAATACAAAACATTTTTCTTATCTAGAATAGACTGGACTACTTTATAATTTTATTTCCAGAAGGGTAATAAATTAACGTATAGTTCCCAAATTAGGCATGGCTGACATATTCCATGACGCGTCATGACCATGTTAATAGTAGTATACGTTCTTCTATGGAACAAATACGGTTAATAACAGAAAAATGTATAGGGATGTTAACTGTTATTGTATCGGCATAAAGACAATTTATGCATGAAAAAGAATTACATGTTATCCTAAATTTGTCGTAAGCTATCATTAAAGTCAATATCGGTCTCTTACAATGCCCTGTTTATCTTATTCCTTTCTGTCTTCCCGTCATGCGCATCGGCTGTATTGTGATTAAACCGACGTAAATCTTTTAGATATGTTCATTTATCCAGTTCTGTTAGCTATTATAGCTAAAAGGGCAAAGGTCTGTAGACAATAACAACAATGATTCATTATTTTGGCCGGTCATTAATAAAAGTATCTTGATTTACACTATTAGGCCTAGTACTTTTTATTTTAATGTATAACGGAAACACACTTTTTTGAAATGTTTTTTTTAAAGAGGAGCACAAAATCGAAAGTGACCTTGGATGGTGAACAATATGTAAAATATATTAGGATTCTTCACAGAAAATAACTTTCTAGCACAGTCAGACAATTTCCTACCGTGAAGAAATCCGAAATGTATGTTAGCGATAACATTTGTAAAATGTCTTGCGAAACCAACATTATGTCTTGCCTATTTTAGTGTACTGCATATAGACGAAACATTCAATTTTATTATGATTAGGCTAATCGGTAACTTAACAGTTGTATTTTATAACTGTACATACAAATTATTTCAGTAACATTTTATGATATTTAGAAGCTGAAGATTTTTTTTACGAGCAACAAATAAAACATATTTAACAATACATGTACGATATACATAAACTCGTATATTTAAAATAAAGCCTTCTTGCTGTATATTCATTTACATCATATAAAATGATAAAGAGTATTAAGAATAATAGCAGATCAACCTGTATTATTTGTAATGTAAACTCGAGTTTCTAGTACAAAGACAATCTGAATTCACAGAACGATGGACGCCACATAGTGGGCTATATTTCCTAGAGGTAAAATGTCAACTAGAAGGACCAAGTATCAACACTGAAGTAAGTTCATGTAAACTACATATCAAGATGATGTCAATGATCGCAATCATCATGTCGATATATCATAACAAAAATAAAAGATGAAATAGCTGACAAACTGAGCAGTTTATTTAAGCTTCAACACAACACTGACAAAATTGCAAATAATGACCCCGAAGAACTAGAAAAATTAAGCTACACTTATATGCTTAACAGCTGTCAAACATCATCTCTTTGCAAATGTTATTGATAGCACAATATTCTTGAAAAAATGGAAGTGCCCCCAAAAACAATAAACACATAAAACATTTAATAAGTAATTGCAAATCAAATCACAGATTCGGTTTGATTATGCCTGCTTGTCAAACATAATGTATCTTTTATGTCCCAACTCTTTTTTCCATGTTTCATTGTCACCATTAGTCAAATATGCATAAGTCTTACCACTTTTATTTTTCTACTTATATTTTATGTAATTTAACGGAAAATAATGACATTAGTGAGCTTTGTATTCATTTATATGTTATAATAATGAAGTTATTGCAATTCTATAAAATGAGACATCTTTGCTGAACTACCTGCCTAAAAGTAATGATTGTATATTATGTTTTATCAAGGTTTTTCAAATTGAAAGACCCTAATTTTATCAAACATTTACCAAGATTAGAGCGGTAATCTTTAAAAATATATAAACAAATACAGTTTTTGAATAATATCAAGCCATTCTGTGCTTTTTTAGCATCAACAAGAAAAATAATCAATAAGTGGCTTCCTCAATATCGATATGATTAATTTATAGTAAATATGTGCATTATATAAATTTATCTTGTTGTTTAAAATGGGATTATATTTACATATTTTTATTTGAAACATTTCTGCATTTTAAAATCTCTCATTTCAAAAAGGTATAGAAACTCCTAGTGAAACATACTCGACAAGGAGCTTCATTATAAGTACCATTTGTATCTCTATCAATCAGTTACGATTGCGCTGTATAAGCTTAAATTATTTGTCTCGTCCAATTAGGATTTTCTGATAAATTAGGATTGACACAGTCTGTAGTTCTCATTACAGAACTAATCTTTAGACTCTTAGCAACGTACAGGGATATAAAATCCGTTATCTAATGTATTGAGTATAATCCAATTGTTTGTTTCTTTCTTTTGAAAAAAAACTACTCGAATACTTTAAGAAAAAGAAACCTGACTCACTGTTTAGCTCATTTTGTTAAATACGCACTGACCTGCTTCAAACTAATAGTGCTATATCCTTACAATATCCTTTCATGAATAAAATTATTTAATACTTTAAAGGTTTATTAGCACAAAGTGTTCATATGCCAACTGTATATAACGTTACACGTCAGAAATGTGTGTCCTTATCTAAAATATGTTTTTGTATAGCAACAAATTGAAATCAAGAATCATGCTATGACGGGGTTTTTAAGATTTTATATTCCTGTCTTATATTTGTAAGAAATGTTTATGAAGTGAAGAATTATGACACAATGGGTATGATTGGCATATCAAGTCATAAATGTTGTGATTAAGCATATAAATGGATATTTATAAGATTATTCAAAACAGTTTTTTTTGAGAATATGTTCAATAAAATATGAACTGAAATATAAATGTGTATTATATACCTATAAATTTTCTTTCTGAAATACACGCAAATCATAAAGTGCTAATACAATTAAACGGATAAAAAACCGTGTTATGTCAGTGACAAATAGGGATATGGAAATGCCGGACTATTGTCTCCTTTAGAGATGTGTGAAGTTGGCGGCCTGGCGGCCCTGGCGGCGTGAAGTTGGCGGCCTGGCGGCCTAACGGCCTGGCGGCGTGAAGTTGGCGGCCTAGCGGCGTGTGAAGTTGTCGGCCCAGCGGCCTGGCGTCCTAGCGGCGTGAAGTTGGCGGCCTAGCGGCCTGGCGGCCTGGCGGCCAAAAATTTTAATGGTCTAGAAATGTTTTTTTAACAATAAAACGGCATTTAATGAAGTTTTAAAGATAATTATTGTTATTTAAACGATATATCTAAAGAAAAAATCACTTTCAGAGATTTTTTTTTAATTTTGTCATTTTTGTGAAGTTGGCGGGCCTAGCGGCCTGGCGGCCTAGCAGCCAAAAATTTTAATGTTGTAAAAATGTTTTTTAACAATAAAACGGCATTTAATGAAGTTTTAAAGATAATTATTGTTATTTAAACGATATATCTAAAGAAAAAATCACTTTCAGAGATTTTTTTAAGTTTGTCATTTTTGTGAAGTTGGCGGCCTAGCGGCCTGGCGGCCTAGCAGCCAAAAA